>NC_056612.1:136826-184894 GCF_018340385.1 Cyprinus carpio
ACGAAACTTTGCTCAAGTTCAGTGATTTAAAAATAGGCTGTAAAACCATAGACATAACGTTCTTATCAAGTAACTGTATGAAGTTCCGGTTCAAACTCTACCACTTCCAGGTTTTATCAGAATACAGATACGAATAATTTTGTGATTGTAACAGATACAGAAACAAATACTGGCTTCGCTGCACACCACTAATAATTACACTGTAGTTTATTCAAGTTATGCAGAACTTTTATGTTGCAGTGTTGTAGTGAAGATCTTTGAGATTCCATGTGTATCTGCTGATTGAAGTGACTCTCAAAGCAGCTCTGGAGATGAAGTGTATGTATTCATGTCCTTTTATAGCAAACAACTATAGCGTGGTGTCGCTAATGGCTACAGAAGTAAGACCGTGAATGCAAATTATTAACAGGTTTCAGAGAAAGATAATAATGTGCCGCACATCATGATTGCACAAATAAGTCGCTGTATTAGAAATCACATACTTATTTATTTCAGCGAAGAGCCTCAACATGAGAGCCAACTCAAAAGCAATGACATGTAAAATAGGCTTATCATGCATTATTTTGAAAGTGGCTTGATTACGTGGAAGTATATTGGTTGGTGGAGCTGGGAACAATGTAGCTCTGATCTGATAACAGTTACACACAGAAGTAGTGTGCAAACTCTACTACATAGAGATGTTTAGATAACTGTAAAATAATTCCACATTCCATTTTTGGAAATGTTTAGCATACAGATCTCAGTTTAAATGCTTTGGTTTGTTTCTGTTCTATTCTGTTCTATTCTATTCAATTCAATTCTATTCTATTCTGTTCTAACCAGGTTTCCCCAAGTAAGCTTCGGTTTGTTTCTTTTCTTTTCTTTTCTTTCTTTTCTATTCTATTCTATTCTATTCTATTTATATTCTGTTTCTATTCTATCAGTTTAAATTTGCTTCAGTTTGTTTTTATATTATATTACATTGTTAAGCCCTAATAAATAATTGCCTCATAAAGGAAATTCATAGATATGCTGTCAAGAGAAGTCCACAGTCACCTCAGTCACAGCAATCCAACTTTGAGTCATCAGCATCGATGTTCTAGATTACATTCACCGGCTTTCTTCATTCCCCTGCACGAAGTACAGCCACAGGAATTTTACCTAGAGCTGATCAAAGGTAGCATTTTCTCGTCATCTATATTAAAGCGTTGCTGTGGGCCAAAGCAATCTGGAGTACCAGAGTGTCATTAATAACTCCTTTGAAGCTTTCTCCAACCATTTTCAAAGGAGGTCTTGGTGTTGAGGGCTGTTAGCTGTCAAGTAAGACTCACTCACGATTCATTAGGTGAATTATCAGTTGACCATAATACTCGGAGTTATGCACTCTTGCCTGACCAATTAGATGGAGATATGAGGCTAAGCCCCCTGATGAGTACTTTTCACTTCAGAATAATCCTGCCTTCCTGCCCAGATGGCAAGCTTCGATGACCAAGAGGCTGGGACTGGAAAACTTCATGCAATGAGCCGCCACACATTTTATGCCCAACGCCTTACTGCCTGTTCTACGAGGATGAAGCCGCCCATAAGCTAGCCTTTCACCACTTCCAGCCCTCAGTACCAGAACTCCCAGCCCACAAATAGACTCCTTTTGATTGTCCATAAAGGTGCAGGCTGGCGGCTGCCTCACTAATGGACTGTGTGTCTGTACTGTGCCTCTCAGATCCTTCATCAAACACACTGACGTACCAAGCGTGCCAGGGTGGGATTCAACTAAAGGCAGATAATCTTCCACATTTGTCCCTTCTTCCAGTGCAATTCACTTTACCCCAGGAATCCTTTGTTTCCAGTCTTTTTACCTTGACCCGACTCAGAACCCTCGAGGGAGACTTCACTGCTTCAAAGCCCTCCCTAACCGCCCCTGCAGCTCTGGAGTCAAAGATGGATTCAAGGAAATCCGGCTTAGGTGTGTGGAAGGGTTAAGTATCGAGCTCCCTCTGCAGAGAATGAGAAGTTGGATGCCTGCATGAGGGAAGTACATCTCCATTTTCAGGTACTGGATGGACCCATGGTGGATATCATCCTCGGGACACCCTGGCTCAACCAACATTCTCCAGAAGTCAGATGGGATCCTTGTGAGAGGATCATTTGCATTGAGGCTGAGACCTGTTTTCCAGAACTGTCTGTCCTCAGACCCCAAACGGCTCAGAAATCCTCACAGATCCAAATATGTTTCCACCCTCGTTGAAAGCCCCCAAGCCTCAAGTGAAGTGTCTGGATCCCATCTGACTACCAGGCATTCCCAAAGTGATGGACCCTTCTGGGGCTCCAGTTCATGAGGAGGTGGACTCCTGGACCCTCAGCTAAAACTCTGTTATTCAAGCTCAATACTGGTGGCCTCGGTATGGCCAAGCATGTCATGAGGTATATCTGCAGCTATCAGTCTGTGCCATGTTGAATTCCCCTTACCATCTTCCATCCAGCAAGGTGGTTCCCCCTGCCTGTTCCCCAAAGACCCTGGTCTCACATCGGAGAGTGGACTTTGTCTCTGATCTCCCCATTTCGGGAGGCCACATGTGTGTGCCGCGTGGATCGTTCTCCAAGGCATGCAAGTTGATACTCTTAGAGGCCTTTCCACTGCCCTTGGCAGGCCATGCAGAGAGTCTCTTTACCATGTATTGTGAAATGGAACGGGATATAGAGGATATAGTCTCAGACCGGGGTCCCAGTCTATTTCACATGTTTGGAAGGCATTCTTTCAGCTCCTAGGAGTTACAGTCAGCTTATCTTCCGGATACCACCCCCATACTAACGGGCCAGATGGATCAGAAAGATCCAAGAGCTGGATGCTACCTTCGGGTCATACTGCTCAGGTGATCAGGGGTTAGAGGAGGTTGGGGGTTATTTGGAGTTATATTGAGTCATAGTTTCACAAAGATTAGACTGAGCAGAGGATCCAGGAGCTTGGGCGTTTCGGTTACCAGCCCTCGCTCTTTCCCTGGATGTAGGAGCCCTTGAGGTTCCAGCTGTGGACTCCTGGTTCCAAGAGAGGCTGAGAGGGTATGGGACTCTGTACACATCCATCTCCCTGCGTGAAAGTGCGGGGAGGCAGAAATTCTTCGCATGAGCGTCTGTCGGTGAGACCCCTCTCGCTTTCCAGCCAGGCTGATCTGGCCATCGACTGCTGTGCAAGAAGCTGAGTACCTGCTACATAGGTCCCTTTCTGATACAGAGGCAGGTTAATGATGTCACATATCAACTCCAACTCCCGGCAAGGTACAAAATACATCCCACGTTCCACGTCTCACTTCTAAAACCTGTCTCACCTTCCAGCACAGGATTCCCCAAAATCGGACGCACCTCCTCACCCAGAGTTTTTTGGAAGAAGCTGCAGTCTATCAGGTCCATTGACATTCTGGACTCGCTGCAATGGGGTGTGACTCGAGTACCTGGTGGACTGGGAGGGGATATGGACCAGAGGAGAAAGATCCTGGGTGCCTGGGACGATATCTAGACCTCTACTCGGCGAATTTCATTGAATCACCCGAATCGTCTCGCACCCAGAGGCCGTGGCTGTCCCCATCGCTTGTGAGGCATCAGGGAGCTGCCCATATGGGTATGGGGAGAATGTCATATCGTCACAGTCACGCACTCAACAAAGGTCATCAGCATCGACGTTCACAAGAATCCGCACTTCCGCCTGCTTTCTAATTCCCCACACGCACCTGCCCAGCAGCTCGAGTAAGCCCTCCCTATATCAGTGCTCTCAGTACTCTCATGTTTCATTGTCCAGTCTACTCTGTCACACCTTGAACCTTGCTGAACCCTCTATTTGAGTTACCTGTGTTGTTTCCTTTACCACTCAGACGTTCCAGTTTCTCCACCGATCCGATTCTCCTCTGCTCCATGAGATCCCTAGCACGAAGCAAAGAACAGCAAGCTAAGCCTTCGGAACCTTTCTCTCCTCTTTAAAAAAAAAAAAAAAATAGGATTTAAATAGAATTCCTTGGTAATGCAGCACTTGCAAAAATATTTTTCTCTGAAAACCTAAAATGTGCATCATTTAATTACATCAAGGGGTCCTAATGAAATATATATAGCACCTAAGGAGTTACAGTTTACAACACACATTGTGTGCGCTGTAGCAGCTCTGGTATAAAGAACTGTTTTTTCTCAGGTGGGCCAAAATGTCCGCCAAATAAAGAACCGTTTTGCTCAGCAGAAAAAACAAAATAGAGGGAGCATCATGCATTAACGTGTGCTTCTGCAGCTCCGTGTGCTGGTCTCACTGAAGTGATGTGTGCACCTAGGAATGTCTTTTAAAATGCAGAGCATCAATGTCCGAGGATTATAGGTATACACATACTGTTGGCAAATATCACGACTTTTTCTTTTTTTTTTTTTTTTACGGTTTCAAACGTTAACTGCACACTACATACTTCATTTTCAGTCTTTTGCGGTTTATATGCCCAGGCACTAGTCCATATCACACGTTTTGATTCCAGTGTACAGGCCCTAACCTACGTTTGATTTATTACATTGATCCAAAAAATTTGCCTAGCGCTCTTATCCTAACATGGAAGACATTCCCCGACATTATGCACTACAATATTTTTTCATGGCTGGGTTGCGCTTAAAGGCCTCTAATAATTACAGCTAAAAAACACTGCGCTGATTGTAACTGGACAAAGAACAAAAGATTGAGAATAATAGCTGGACTGGATTGCGGTCAGAGACTCGCGCAGCGTTCATTTCCAGAGCCTTGTGTGATTGGTGGACTAATGCATCAAACACATAAACTTGTGTCAGACTTCTCGCATGTGTTATCCCTCAGCCGTCATGAGCCTCCTCTCGCACACCCACTACACTCTTAGAGTACAACTCTTGTCGCAACGTTTTACCCAGAGCGCACTCGCAGGATCCGACGCACAGCCACACTTATCAACGCAACCGCGACAAGCCAAGAGTGGGTCACGTGCGGCGTTTTCCCCGTAAGCGAACTGACCATGGACTGCCTCTCCTCCGCGGTTTCTTCCTCGCCTGCGTCCTCCGCTCGCATGTCGTTTTCTGGTCGTAGCTCTCTGCCAAGCTGTTCCTTCGGCAGTGGCACACAATGCCTCTAATTAAAGCTTGACAATAGCTATTTTTCCTGTTTCTAGCGTAGAGCTGAGAGCTGGGAAGGTCGAAAGACGTTGTTGCAAGATGGTGTTTTTCCTTTGTGCGAAGAGCAGCAAGTGTGTGTGTGCGTGTGTGTGTTGCTGTGTAAGCCTCAAATTATTCCCAGAAGTTTCTCTAATCCCTCCCGGTTCTCCCCCTGCTCCCCATGTCCAGAAAAGGACCTAAAAGAGCAATGAGATCAGGACTTGTCATTACCTGGTTATTGATGTTCACTCTGACACAGGAGAATATACACAATAATTTACGGTGCTGGGAAGTCCCCGGGGGTGATCGTGTGTGTTGTGGCAGATTAAGGGCTAAGCTGACAGACGAGTGCGTTCTGAAGGGCCCCTGCTAGTTTGAAGCGATCGTGAGCGAGTACGGAAAGTGATCAGTAGATTTCGACACATCATCAGTGTCTAGTGGCAGGGCCTTGGACTGGATATTGTGAAAGCTCTCTCCTCTCTCTGAGTGTTTCTTTTTGGTTAAGTGTCTGCCGTGACTGTATGGATGTGAGTCACTTAAAACGGCGGCAGTGGCTTCAACATGTTGTCCTTCGAGACAGGCCACTCACGGCAGTCGACTTAACGCGAAAAAAAAAAATGCAAAGTAAACTTGGGGCGTTTTTTAACAGCTTGCATCACAACAGTCTGTGCACAGCGACTTGCTTCTCAACACGCTTCCATTGGATTGGCATCCCGAGGTAACTAGGAACTATCACAAGCTTCAGTCCTGGATCCACACCCTTACTCGAGATCTGAGATGACCAAACACCTGAGAAAAATGATGACCAAACCCCCAGAGTGAACCCTCAAGATGGAATTCCAACCCTCAAACAACATACAAAACTAGCAAATGTTTGCTATAAGTTTGCAACATATAATCATTTGCTAGTTAAGGTGGTTTACCAATCTGTTGTGATTACAGTCATCAACTAACTGCCATGGTTTGTACTTGTAAGGACATCACATTGACAGTCACCAGTGATAAGCTATTATCTACATAGATGTATCCCTTTAATTTTTCTGTAAAGCTGCTTTGTAACCATGTTGTTTGTTGTTGTTTATTTCTTATTTTCTTTTTCTTAGAAAAGTGCTATACAATATAAAACTGTGAACTGAATTAAACCCGGTGTTTCTTCACTGTGTGTGGGGTCTCAAGTCGTAGTCTCAGTCTAATCCATTGTCCTAAGTTGAGTCCTTTCAAGTTCTCAAATCTTGTGTCAGTGTTTTAGAATAATAAAGTGTGGCAGGACAGGGTCATAGAAGTATATAGTAGACTGTCTGCTTAAAATCTTCTAACAACTTTGATGGACACTTACACTGACTATAAGTACTTTGCTAGTATCTTAACTCTATTCTACTATCTCGAACCCTAAACTAACAGTGTACTAATACTCAGAGTTTATTTGAAAATAGTTTTGAGTAGTAGATTCACACACGCATACAGCAATCCGCAAATGCGTGGTAAGAGACCCACACAGTTATTTTTAATTTTCTAATAGCACATAAGAATATATAATACCCTACTCAAGGACTTCACGTTCTACTCACCAGGCCTATTCTCTCTCCTTGCAAAACTAGGTCTAACTTAAACTTTACAACTTTGTTCTTCGTTCTACAATTGTAGATTTATTGATTTATAATATTTTCAGTTGTATGTGTGGGACCATTTTTTTTCTTATATTTTTTTTTTGTTATATTTTTTATTTTTTAAATGGCAAAAGAGTGTTTTTGCCTCCATTAGTAAATCCTGACCTTTAACAAACTTCTATCAAAACTGTAGGAGCCATAGAAAAACATAGCAAAGAAAACTGTCCATAATGGATGCACATATAACACAACTAGAATTGGTTCATACTAAATACAACAACATAAATAGCAAAAATGGTAGAGGGCAAAGATTTCACCACGGATCACTACAAAAATAGGACAGTGGAATCCTTATCGAAATAACATTTTGTGTCACAGAGCTTGGTTTTCTGTGCAATAATCCAAATGCTACTGTATTTTTGGTTTGAGGGAACCAGGTGATGCAAACTTACAATTTGGGAATGCAAAAATATGTAATTACTACGGCAGGCACTTGTTTAGTGTTCATTAGTCTTTATTTGGGCAAGGTGTGAATCTTTTAACTACAATTGCACCACTGAACAACGTTGTTAACAGCAACTTTGTGTGTGTGTGTGTGTGGTGTGTGTGTGTCTGTGTGATGAGAGAGAGCATGGTGAAAATGGCTGGAGCAGTGGTTTGTTTGCCGCTGTAGTGAGCTATCCATCAGTCCTACGATGTTTTTATTGATTATTATATATTCCATCATGTTTGAAACGCTGCTTTAGAAGTCGAATGGAGTCAATTAGTGCACTGTAAATTGGCTTATGACTTCTGGTCTCGTCACAAAACAACTATCTTGATAAAAACAAACGACTAAAAACAAAGCAACATAGCTGAAAGCGAGGGGACCAGTTGAAAGTGTTGGAGTACCTTCACCGGCATTGGTTTTTTCTTTGCCCCTGACTGCCCTCTGCAGCCGTTTGACAGCGACCATTTGCCGTTAGGTGACCTGCTGACCTCTTCGGCCTCACCGGATGCGGACAGGAGCATGTTCAGAGAGAGGGATCCAGGGATGGTGGGGATTTTGGGGTGGGTTTTTGGCTTTACTGTGAATGATGGGGCCACCACACATGCAAAACTACATCCAGAAGAGTTTGTGTTTGGACCTTGAGGCAGAGAGACAGACACTCCGATGAAGTCCTGACCTTGCGTTCGTTGTCGTCCTCATAGTTGCTGCTTCAGGAATGAGGGACTTACTCCTTGGTTTTATTAAGTCGCTGATGCTTGAGAGTATCAATATAATGTTTGACATAACAGGATTAAATTGTTTTCCCATTTTTCTCTTTACAAAAACCATCTGCAGCCACTTACAACCATCCATTCACTGTAAAACAGAGCTGTGTGTTGTTCAGAATCAAGCTATTGCAATTATATTGCTGAACTGGAAAAATTTGAATTTTAAAGGGTACCTATTACGCAAAATTCACGTTTCACATTGTGTTTGGTCATAAATGTGTGTTGGTAGTGTGTGTACAGGACCAGCCTATAATGATAAAACGACATTTGCTCCTTTTTTGGCAGCTATATAAACTCTATGAATGACTGAATAAATCAGCAATAAACCGTTAAAGTGTGACATCACAACTTCGACAAGCTCCGCCCATGAGGTGTGAACGACATATGCTGTATAGCCAGAGAACCCTGCCCTGAGTGAGCCGCACCGCACACTAGAACCGACATGTTAATATTCATGCAGAGCATTTAAAAGCGCATTTTCAAGTAAGAAAGTGTCTACTTATTAGAGGCTATAGAAGTTGTTCAGTATTAGAGCAGTCGACGTGATTTTCTGCTTTTATTTTATTTTTGGGTCATATTAAACAGCATAGACAGTGGTCAGTATAGGGTATGGGTTATTATGCTTTGGCTCTTGTCACTTAATACACTGATCTAATATAGACATTAAATTTCTTTCGCCAGCTGTTTAACTTTACAGACATAACCTTGGACTGTGTTTTGAACTGTAACCTTTAAAAGTTAAAAGATCCTTCTTGGTCACTTCCATGCAGTGTGTGAAAGAGAACTTAGTGCTCAAATGGGGTGTGTGAAATCCAACACTCTGTTTGTGTGCTTTGGATGTGGTGCGTCCATAAAAAAACTTATAATCGAGAATTTAAACTGATATGGCTTTAAAACACGTGATTAATCGGAACAATATACCGGATAATCAAAAACCAAGAGGGGAGAGTCAAATGAAAGTATTTAGTGTTAAGTTGTTAAAACTGCAGACTTTCCAGCTAACTGTACGCCAGGATTATAAGGGAAATGGCACTTGATATACTTACCACAGTAACTGAGGATATTTTTTTTTTATTTTTTTTTTTGTTAAAGAAATTACATACGTTTCTCCAGCACCAGATGCACTTAAATTGATCAAAGAAAAAGTCAACCATAAAATACATACTTTGTAGGTGTCCGTGGACAAAATATTTCTATTTTTGATTAAATGCCTGTTCTTGTTGATCTTTCTATTAAATTTGTGAATCCTGAAAATAATAAAATGCATCACAGTTTCCAAATAAATGTGTGGGCAGCACAAGCTGTTTGTCAAGCACTTGGATAATGAATCACAGATATGTTTCTTGAGCAGCAAATCATCATATTTAGAAGGATTTCTGAAGATTCATGTGACACTGGAAGGGACTGGAGTAATGATGCTGAAAATACATATATGAACATAGGAAAACATCTATTTGAAAATTATAATATTTCACATTTTTACTGTTTTTATTATATTTTTGACTAAATCAAATGCAGCCCTGGTAAGCAGAAGATACGTTTTTTTTTTTTTTTTTTTAATCATTTTAAAGATTTTACAGACTCAAACTTTTGAAAGAAATGCTATATATATGCATACAAGATTATTTTGACTATGTTATGTTTAAATTTCCTTTTACAAAGATTTTATGTGCTGTAATAAACTTAAGATATAACATGAATTATCCTGTATTCACATTCGTATTTTGGGACCTTTGAATTATTCAGTCATGTCAGTGACTAGACCATCGTGATTTTTGTATTTACTGAAGACCCCTTCACCACGACCCACGAGTGCTGATGAGAGAGACACTTTACTAGATGAAATAATATATCGCTGGCTGCATTATGTGTCCCCTGGATATGGTAATAAAGTCCTGTGTATCACGCGTCACTTTTTGCAACGAACCCACATGAGCGTGCTGTCGCCCGCCGTCAGCTGTTAGTTTTGGGCTGTCAGTCGTGATGCTGACAAAAAAAAAAAGAAAAAAAAAAACAACTTGGTCCCCTCAAAACAGCTCTAAAACTGACAAAAACCTACAAGCAGCGCATGTTAAAAGGAAAGCTGCTTCATTTCTCACTCCTACGATAACACACCAAGCTCCCCCTGAGCTATAAAATGATTGTATGTTATCTGATTTACTCCCGTTCATTCATTACCTGGTTAAATATGTATGTAGGCGCTCGAAGCGACTGTGTGCTACGGTGGACCCGAGGGTGATCTGAATTATGTTAAAGCAGGCATAACGTTGACCTTCCTTTAATTAACACTGATGGAGATAAAGGGTGAGCTTCTAATTGAGACGATGATGAACGATGGATTCGAGCACAATTAAATCAACGGGACCGGCTGTTGGAGAACACTGAAGGTACAGGATATAACCTTGGGGTTCACAGGTTTAAATGAGCATTCAAGAGTTACACACCGTGATCATGCATCTTATAGCGACCAAAAAACCAAGCAGATCCCCAGCTCCACAGCTATTGTAATGCAGGCGCTCTGTGTTTACCATCCCTTCGTTTATTAATTTAAAGCCCTCCATTGCCACTTACCACTTTTGCTTGTGTCAACTAGCATAAGCGGCAGTCATGTGGCGGAGGCTTTGTTAATTAAAACAATTGCATTGTTTTTGCCTTTCCTCACTACCGTTCAACGTGGGGTATTGGAATGGTGCCGATGGCACCCTCCTGTATCTCCCGAAAGAGTGTATTTACAGCACTGCATTTTAAAAATATTTTCTCCTTAATGATGTTTCTCATGAATCGTCATAATCACAGAGTCACACTAACTAAACAAATGGACAAGTTTTTAGGGCCTTTTCAGGAGTCATAATCAATATGTTTTTTATTAATGTCGTTGTATGCATTTGTATTATTTTCTTATTTATTTCTTTATATTTTTGCATTGTAATTCTTCAACATTTGGTTTTCTGAGAAGATCTGATCCTTCTTTGTCTTTGTTTTAATGCTGTTTATTATATTTTCTCTAATTAGTAGTAAATATGTATTTTTTTGGGGTACATAGAATATACTTTTTTATATTACATTTACTATAACTATGATTTATATTATATATATTATATTATATATATTTAGTAGATATATATATAATTATATTAGTTATTATATTATATTATTCTTTTACACCAATATTTATAGCAATTATGTTTATATCAGATGTTATTTTTGGTATTATACATGAAATTGACAATATTATAGATATGATTATATTATATTATATTATATTATATTAAAATATTGATTTATATTATATTTATATTATATTATATTATATTATATTGGGATTTTACAGAAATGTTTTTCTCCTTCCGTGTCCTTTTTTTTTTTTTTTTTTTTGTAGTCGGGCCAGAGCCTGAGTCCTGCATCATAAAAACAGAATTTATCTTTGGTAATTTTCCACTCTGTGATTCTCGCTCGTGCTAAGTAACTTAATTATTATTGCACCACAGCCCCATAAAAGCACAATTGTGAAACTGTTTGACATGGAGCATTTTAGACACCTTTCCTTCATTGCCTAAATCATTCCATTTAACACTTGTCCCGCAGAATCCGTGGGTTTATTGTCTGACCAAGAGGCGGAGGGGGAAACGTATGATGTTAACCAGAGTTTAAGATTTAACATGGCTGCTTAGTTATAGGGTAATAAATTACAGGCAATTTATCAATGAAAGGGTGAATAGCGCGGTGAATGGGCGATGATGGGAGTTACAGAAATCGATTGTGGGACGCGGTAGCACATTTGAAACTTTCTAGTAATTGCTCTATATTGCACTAACTTGACCAGAAAACATCATGCGAGCAGATCACATTCAGGGACTGACATGCTGGCGTTTACATGTTTCAGTGCATATTTAAAGACACTGCAGATGATAATAATTACTTCTTTTGGCGTTCAAAATGAATAATTTACACTTTTTCTTATTCATGCACGGGAACAACACAAACAAGAGTTGGGGATATTATTCTGATTCAGGAGTCCGTGTGTTCGACTAATGAGCTCAACATACGGCCCGCATGGCCTTCAAGGACCAGCCAATGTGTCGGTTTTCATTCTCTCTTGACCATTTTCACGGGCTTCTTAAAAATGATTCATGCATTTTGGATGTGGTTGTTTCCCCCCTTCCCCCCCTCTCTTCTATCAGCAATTCATAAATACTGTTTTATTTAATCATGACAAACTAGTTTTTGGAAGTAAAGACTACCACACTCAAAGACAGGAAACCTTTGATATGTTTGATTCTCTCCGAATATCTGAGTGAGTTACGTCAATTTATGTCAAACACACTACCGGGATTATTAAAAGGTGGTCAATTTGAATACATTTGGATGTAAACTAAATGATATAATAACTTGAGCGACTGCTGTCCGCTATCAGTAAATGGGGGTCTGTGCTTCAAAAGGTATTTAGGGTGTTGGCCGTGTTGATGGCCTGATAGAACATGTGTAAGTGGACATGACGAAATTTATAGTGTTTATAGTTTCCAGTGACTCGTTGGCTTGCGTACGTCGTCTCTTGATATATCGAGTTCAGAGGTGTCTGGCAGGGAATAAGGCGGTTATTTTACCGTCTCTGTTCAACGAACCATCCATACAAATTAGAAGATCGCCGCATCAGCCACACACAAGCAGCAGCTGGGGGTGGTCTGGAAATCATCATTCATTAGGCACTGGGCTCCTGACTAAAGGCTGAATGTTTATAAAGGCAACGCTTGTGCGATAGTATTTCATTTACTCAGCGCTTGTACCATGGCTGTGCTAATATTGCGTTTGTTACAGCCGTTGAGATAGTTACACGGTCAAACCAGGCTTCCATGAATTTCTCGTTCAGTCACTTGACGGCACATCACAAGCTGAATCAATGCCATGTTCTATGTGCTCGCCGATGTCTGATGTTAGTTGACATTGAGCAGGGTTGTGTACCGAACATAAGCTCCAAATCCAAAGGCTCCTGCTATGCTTGTAGCTTGCTGGCCTGTTACAGCCTATATCTGATCGCAGGGTTTCGTGTATATTGTGCAGAAGTAATGAGCACATATTAGACAATAGGCCTACGCATGGTTTTTGTTTTTTTTTGTTGGTTTTTTCTATTGCAGCGTTTTGGGTTTGTAAGAAGTCATAACGGGGCGAGCCCAATTGGCTGAAGTCTCCATGATGAGAAGATCCTTATTATTTACAGCAGCCAGTTATTATTACGTTGGAGCTAAATGCAAGCCCATGAACAGACATGATGCACAATCTACTAATAAATCATCCATAGTACAATACATATTAAGCAAGAATGGGTTGCTTACTAAAATGGTCATAACACCAAAACTGCATAGTGAAAATGGTTGTCAGAGGGTTCTATTATTTGTGTTTTTATTAGTGACTGGATAAATAATTTAGGGAGATATTGTGCTGTATATATATATCTGCGTTGTATTATTTTATTTTTGTTTATTAAAGAATTAAGTGACGCTCTAACTCATCACTAATTTCGCCTTGATTAGCACTAACTGTCAGAAAAACGTTTATATATCTACCTATTTGATATCTACATTAAGTTACTAATATCTCCTTTTTAAAATACTTAAATCTGTAGCCTACTGTTAAGGTGTAATAAATAATACTACATAATCATTTATTTAAAGGCGCCTGTCAGGGCACTCAAGGACACCGTTACAGTTGAGTGGTGCTGATAAAATCAAGGCAACAATACAACAACAACAATATTGACATGACAATAGTTAAAAATTGATCAGGGAAAGCTAATTTAAACAAGTGAGTTTTAAGACATGATTTAAAAGTAGTCAGACAGTCACTTTCTACATAGATCGTGGAAGAGAATTCCAGAGATTAGGAGCAGCACAACTAAATGCCCTAGACCCCATAATGGCTAAACCAGAACAGAAGGTACAACAAGGGAAACAGATGAAGAAGATCTGAGAGTGCGCTAGGGATGTAAGTATGAAGCAAATCAGAGAGATATTGTGGTGCACAATTATGAAGAGCTTTAAAAGTGAGAAGTTAAATCTTATAATCTACTCGATATTTAACAGGGAAGCCAGTGAAGATGGTAGAGAACTGGAGTGATATGCTCAGTGGAGGAGGTTCTAGTAATTATACGGGCAGCTGAATTCTGGACCAATTGAAGTTTGTGAAGGAGTTTGTTAGGTAGCCCAAAGAGAAGAGAGTTACAGTAATAAATGTGCGAGGTAACTAGAGCATGTAAAAGAATAGCTGTGGAATTTGGTGTGAGAAATGCACGAAGGCGGCTGATGTTCCGTAAATGGAGATACGCAGACCGAGTAATATTGTTCACATGCTTTTCAAAAGATAAAGTACTATCGAGGACCACTCCCAGACTTTTAACCTGAGTAGATGGGGAGATCACAGGGTTATCAGCAGAAAGTGAGAAACTGTTGGATTTTGACTAATTAAATTTGGTACCAAACAAGGAGAACTTCTGTTTTGTCGATATTCAGCTTGGAGAAAGTTAGGTGAAAACCAGGGATTTAATCTCTTCTAAGCAGCCCAAAAGAGGGAGGAGGAAAGAAGGGTAGAATTTGGCTTAGAGGACAAATAAAGGTGGGTGTCGTCCAACATAGCAATGAAAACTGATGCCATATTTCCTAAAAAAATGTTACCAAGGGGTAGTAAATAAATAATAAATAAAACAGGGCCCAAAAAAACAGACGCCTTGAGGAACACCAACTGTAACAGGTGAAACATATGATCTAAAATTTTTTAAGTTGAACAAACTGAGTGCGCTTAGAGAGATAGGGATCTGAACCAACCAAGAGGGACACGGTAATTCCTACAGAGAGTAATCTATCTAAGAGAACTTGATGAAAATTGTATCAAATGCCACAGTTAAATCGAGTAGAATAAGTATTGTTAAAAAAGTCCAGAATCGTGACATCAGCAGATCATTAACAACTTTACCATAGCAGTCTCTGTACTATGCAATAATAGGGCCTTTCGAACTGCAGGAACCTTTTCATAGTACCAGAACTAATTGTGGAACCTCCCACTTTTTGGTGTTTACCGCACAGCAGGGACTGGAGTGCGATTTTAGTACCGACTGCCTTTTTAAGCTTTATGTATACGTCCAACATTCCATGTCTATTATTGTGAAACCCGCCAGACACAACAAAAAAACACACAGCCGATCACAGCGTTCTTCATCCTCCTGTAGTTAACGTTGTTCTTCTTTGTTAACGTTGGTGGAAAGCCACGCAGACAAATGACAGCACTGTGACCCAGCTTACGTCACTTCTAGTACACACTCTCTAAACTAAAGCGGTCACGAAGCGGTGCGAATGTACCATCTGGGGTAAATAAGGTACAAAGATGCACCTTTTAGCTTTTTACCTATGGATACCATCTCAGTGACAGCTTTTTACGCTTTCTCTGAGAGTTTACATGCTGTATAAAAAAAGATATTATGCTCATATTTTCTTTAAAAGGTCAAAAGAGTAATACTGAGGCTTTTTTAAGTATTGTTATTATTTTGTTGCAGCTTTTAAATGCACTTATTGTGCTCTTAAAGGGGTTTGATTGAATTTGAATGATTTACTTCATATTTTGCAAACCTTTATCGTCTAATCAGCTCAGTAAATAATGTTTGAATATTCATCATCAACACCAAACAACAACAACAACAACAAAAACCTCATATTATACTGGACATTCTTTAGCATTACCTTTAAAAACAGACTCATTAAATATCACACATATTCTGCTATGATTTGTGCACATTATTTGTCTTATTTGGTAATCACAGGTGCACTGATGAGCTTCAGACTCACGAGCATGACACAACACACATGCACCTGGACCAGTGTCACGATGCTAATGTAGATGTTCAAAGGTGTTTCCACGTTAAATTCAGTTGTAAACATTCCTGCGAAGCATCAGCTGCGAGTCAGCCAGAAAGCCATTAAAGAGTCCTTTCCTCCAGTAATCCAGGCCTCACTTCCTGTGTTTGAGCGTGGGGGGTCTGGGGGGGGGGGTGCTTGTCCATCCCACCCCCTCTCAGCAGTTACAGGTGGTCTCATTTTCCCTCCAGCAGATCGCTGCTGCCTTATGTCAGCAGTTACGCAATTTGCATGTTCGACAGACAACAAACGGCCTTGTGCATGTCAAAATAGGTGGCGGTCGCGTGACAGTTCCTACACAATGCTGTCTCCTCTTGGCTTGACCCTCCGACCTCTCTGCATGTCTCCCTCGCAATCAGGAGGGAGATGGGGAAGAAATCACGGCCACCCCCTTCCTCTGAATAAATCTGATACCAATGCCATTATCTCTCTTCCTCTCAGCACTCCATCAACAGCCCCAGTGCTGCCTCGCTCTCCTGCATCTCTCCTCGGCTTTAAGAGGGGTTTGTTGAGGTCGCCGAGTCTTGGAGGGCACTCAGAAATAGCCGAGCAGGTTATTTACTGTGTGAGATAATGATGTGGAGGGGTCATTGTCGTGAGATCCCTCTAGTTCTGTTGAGACAAATTGCAGCGGGAGATGTCTCCAGGCGTGTTTATGGCTGGCGTTATCGATACCAGATTATAAATATCCAGCCTTCTGGCTGTTACATGTAGAAAAAACCTACTGTACAGCTGAAGAAAATGTGACAGGCCGCCACGCTTTCTTACAAATACTGCAACGAGGGAATGTGATGGGAACAAAACCATCGCGTAATTGGAAAGCAAGAATTTCCAACTTCCTAGCTGGAAAAAATGCAACAGGACGACACTTAAAGCCACGCTTCCAGCTCGGAAACTCATGCAGAAATACGAGAAATACTACACGTATGATGTCATGCTAGAATGAAGGGACTTTTAATAAATAAAATAAAATCAAAGTTTCTGCATTATATCATAAACCCATTTCATTATTTTTTGTAGAGACACAAAACATTTACAGTAAAATTAATGAGTAATGAGAAAACCTTGATGTACATAACTGGTTACAAAACTGCTAAGAAACACAATTATCACATGTGAAGTGAATTATCATCATCATTATTATTACTATTATCTCCTACAGATTTTTACTGTAGATAATAAAGGACCATACCATTAAATAATGAACAGGTTTTTACACAGTAGTTTTTACCATTACATTTACAGTCTTTTACCATTAAAATGACAATCATATTTACGGGTGGTGTAACACAAAACCCTTTTTTTAGGTGTGACATCTTAAGGTCTGTCCAGGGACAGCAGATGTGAAATAGCCTTTGGGCTAATTCTGCAACACTGTACATTTTTAATTATGTATTATTAGTGTGCATTGTCCCTGTTAAATAAACCTGAAATAAATAAATAAATAAATAGCATTGCATACCATCATTTATACTTCACAATTTGAAAAGATTTTTTACCCCAGCTGTGTTCTTTGTTCTTTGGACAAACATGGAGAAATCTCTTGCATCACATTTTCAAAGTTCTGAATGACAAAGCTTTTCTACATCATAATGTCATGTTTGATCTGTAATTCTTTTGTAATATCTGTGAAATTTACAAGCAATTTCTAAGTGAAAAAATTGTTTCAGATTAAATCCTACAGTATTGTGTATATGTATATATATATATATATATATATATATATATATATATATATATATATATATATATATATATATATATATATACAGCTATTTATATATATTAGTATCATCTAATTACAGGTTTAGAATAAAATTAACTCATTTACCGTCTGTGAGAGTTGAGAACTGTTTAATTGAATTTAATCTGCCTGCAAATCACAGGAGATACAAAAGGACAAATAACCCTGTGTGCAATTATATAATTCTAGATTATTTGTCCTGATTTTGTTCTTCAGTAAGATTTGGGCCACATCTTTAGAAGTGACTAAGAAGTAAAACTGAATGCACTTTTAGCAGCATGAATAAATGAGATCTGGCTGCTTAGAAGAGAGCCAAAAGAGATGATTCACACAGGCATATTCCCTTCCTGCCTTATCACACCCTGAAAAGAGTGAGTAAAATGAACTTCCATTAGCAGATAATGATCCTCAAAGAATGCTGACCGTGATTCCTATAGACAGCTAATTGCCTGTTCACACCTGTAACTGTAGTGTTTCTCATCTTTTAAACTGCAAATTAACTACGCGCCCCAGAAACTTCCAGTGTCGCTGTGCTGAAATTAGATGTTCACTAAATTAACTGCCACTTTCTCTCAAGCCATCAGCGATATGAACTTTCACCTCACTTACTGCGCGTTGATAAGACGCTGATTCAAATGAATATCCGTGTGTACAGCGCGAAATCTCACTGAAAGTGGAGCGTGAGATAAGATTTAAAAGAAGCGTGTTATCGCGGCCCAGGTTTAAGCGTATACTTTACATATTTAAGGGGATTCTTGCATCATGAGCTGGTGTTTTAAGAGGTGCTGGGAAAAGTCAGCCAACAGTCTGCGGAGGTTAACTCGCTTTCGACAGGAATATTCATCAGGAGAATAATCCAGTGCGCTGTTAATCCAGCAGACTATCAGTCTTCGACACCGAGGATTGTACCATCACAGAAGTCATTTGATACATGCCAATGCGCAGATATTTCTGTGAAACTGTGTTTTTGTGAGCTGAAACCTCTTGGAGACAAGAGGTTTTCTGGAGAAGTAACGCTTATTTTTGCGTCCCACGGTCTGATTTTATAAAAAAATGTCTCCACTATATTTTCGCTTAAGTCACATAAAACACTATACATGCCTTTGATCGAGTCATTTGTCTCTAGGTGTGAATCATCAGCTGTTAGAGAATAGTTTTTAAGTATGGTGAAAGACATAACTTTGAAGGTACACTAAACATTAATATGTAACATGACAAATTAACTTGAGTTGTAGTGAGAACAATTCAAAACTGGTTAAGCAAGAGTGAATCAACCTTTTTAAACAGATTAAATGGATACCAACTTATCAAGAGGGGAAAAGGATCATGTTAGGTATTTTATAGGACTCATAAATGTTTTGTGTGTTTGTTTTATTGTGCTAGGAAAAGGAGTTGAGTGATTGTCGTTGATTTAAATTCTACACCGGCCCGAAAGTGTGAGTGGCACCGGACCCCTGCAAAACACGTCAATATGAACGACGTCATGAGTTTTTTTGCAGTATTAAATATTGGTCTCGCCTCTGAAAATATTTTACACACTATTGAACAAACAGAAACTTGAACTTAAAGATCCAGTGCCTTTCTTGAGCATCAAGCTTGACAACTCTTTACATAAACCTGCCTAAACGACGGTGCTTTTGGAAGAACTATCTTTAAATTGTGTTTTTCTTTCTTTGTTTTTTGTTTTTCCCTTTTCTTTTGGTTTCGGGGGTGGTGGGGGGGGGGGGGGGTTTTTGGGGGGGTGTTTGGTTTTCTTTTGTTGTTCCTTTTGTTTTGTGTTCCCCCCCCCCCCCCCCAGAATGTTTAACCTTTAATAATGTGTTTTTGCCAGTGTTCCCAGTATGCTATAAAAGTGGGTTTGAGGGAGAGTTTATTTTCATTAATAGCATCCCACACGGCCAAGACAGTGATGAAAAATGAGGTTAGTTGTTGTTGTCAAAATAATGAAACGCGGGGGCCAAGCGGTGATTTGTCTTTGGATCACTGTGTAACCGCACTATCATCACACATGGACATCGTTGTTATTAGTAGTGAACTGCAAGTATCGCCAATTAAACGGATTCAACAGAACAACAAATGAACAAACCCTGATGCCTCTGTAATGCAACTTCTGTCATTATTTACTCATTTCTCGATGTCCACTTTTAATCCTGTATGCTTTTCAGTGAAGCCGGCTGAAGTCAACAGGTGAATGACATTTGCTAAAATTTTTAAATGAAGACTGATCCTTGTCATAGTTTCATCCAACCAATGAAAATGTGGTGGTAAATTGTTGCTCACCCTCAAGGTCCACGCAAGGATCAGGATGAGTTTGTTTCTTTTTCTCTCATCGGTGTGGAGAAAATAGTATTATGGCATCACTGGTATGAGGAAGCATTATTATGGATTAGGGACTCATAGTTTTTCCTGCATTAGCACAAAACAGTTTAAAAGTTAAAAACATCGTAATGCTGGATGTGTTTAATATTGTGGCTTCTCCAGATGCTGAACTGACATGGTACTGGAGTGCTGTGGATGACCTTGTTGATTATTGTGATGTATTTTAATCAGCTGTTTGGGACTCGACTCTCATGGCTGACGGCACCCATCCACCGCAGAAGAGCATCCATTGCTGCGTACACTGATCGCAGTACTGCTTTTTCTCCTACAAACCTAATGAAGACAACAAAAATTCATCTACTTTCCTAAACTGGCATTTTTTTTTCGTTCGGAGGGGTGAGTGCATTTTCCAGCCAAATTATTATTTTTGGTTTGACTTGCTGCCATAACAATCTGAAACAAACAAGCAAACAGGAACAAACCAAAAACACTAGACTTCTTATGTACACTATTATGTGAGAAAACTGGCCAAGGACAATCTCGTACCTCCCATAACCCACTTGAGCAACCATTTGTTATAAGATCACATTCTAATGTCACTGCGGCGTATTCGTTGGGGAGCGCGATCGACGGGCGAGTTTCAGAACGACGTCGCGGTATACACATTTCCCGCACTGAAACAAAAGATGTAAATTTGACCTTTTATGTTCCATTGGAGGCCCTCGAGCGTCTGACACTTGCGATTACGGCCAGCGTAACCTTAGTATACACTCCCGGAGGCGTTTACGCGTTCGTTCAACGTGTGTGTTTTAGCTGACACTCCCCGTCTCCAGAGATGTGTGTAAAGAGTGTGTTATCCCTTTCATATCAATGCGCCAAATTTTTCTCTCTGTATAGGCTGCACATCTGAGACGCCTTCGTTTTTCTTTTTTTGTTGTTTTGTTTTTTTCTTTTTTTTTTTTTTTTTTTGTTTTTTTTTTTCTTTTGTGTGTTGTTTTGGTGTTTTATTGTTTTATTTGTTTTTTTTTGGTGTTGTCTTACATTTTGTGACGGTGTTGTGTGAATGTTTTTTTGTGATGTACCCGTCTTTCTTTTTATGCCGGTGATGAGCAACGTGAAACGCCCCCTCACTCGCCCTCATGCCGTTCCAAACAAAGAGAAAGAGGCCTGTTGAAGAGCTTCTCTACTTTTACCTGCTTGATCGTGGGTTGTGTGTCCGCTGTGTTGTTCTGTGTGAGATGGGTGTGTACTATTCGTCGCATCACCGCACAGGAGCTTGTCCCTGGGTAGATTTAGAAAGCCTACCTATCTCCGTCCTTTCAACCGGGTTTCCGGAGGATGGAACCTTGACCAAGTGAATGTCCTACATCAGCAGAGAACCAGCGCTTGGGGGCATTTGTAATAGTCAAAAACACATTTAATTACCTGGCGTATTGTCCCTCTCCGCCATACAAGTTCCGGCCTTTTAAAGAGCTGTCAGAGATGAAACCTCACGAACATCTCACCCACAGGAGAATTCATTGCGAATTTGATGAATTTTTCACACTGACGGCCGTGGCTATGTTACCATCATCTGCAGCTCAGGAAGTGCTTGTGAAAGAGGAAGAAAGTAGGTTGAGAGAGGACAGACAAGACACGTGGCAGTGAAACACACCAGCGAGGGTCATGAAATACTCATCCTGAACCATGGAGGGACATTTTGCGTCACGTTACTACAAAATTCGGCAAATGAAAAACAAAAAGATCCTGCGATTTCTATTATTACCTTGAACAAGTACGGCTGCACGTAAAATGTCCAATTGTAGTGTACTTATTCATTCCTATAATCATGACATGAACATATATACTTAATATATTATCATATAGTACGTATTATGATATAATTAGTTACTTGAGCAATTAGTTAGTGTAGGTTTGAACAAAGAAAAAAAATGCGTGGCATTAACAAAGTGGTTTATTCATGTAAGGAGCTTCATACTACAAGAAGTAACAGCATGCTAAAATATCAAACAAATAGCTTGCTTGTCAACAAATGCAAAAACCACACTTATAACAATAGCTAACTATCCGAAACATGCTAGCAATGGTCTGTCCTCTCTCACAGTTTCAGTAACTTTTTCCTCATTTGCAAAATGCATGTAATACTGTATTTCTCTGTCTGTTCCAGGGTTTTGCCAAGTTCGCATAGAGTTTTCCTGCTGAACTGGGCCTTACTATCAAACTATTTTCCGTGGGTTATGATTCCTTCCCGATCCACCCATTGATTTAAGTTGTTTTTGAAAGAAGTTTCATCTTCATCATAAGCCCTGACTTTATGACCTGATGAAAAATACAGTAATAATTGTGGAAAATGTATTTGCCATTTAAATAGCTGTTTATGTTGTTAAACTGTAATTTAGTTCTGTGATGCGCAGCTGTATTTTCAGCATCATTACTCCAGTCTTCGTGTCCCCCACATGATCTCTCAGAAATCATGTCTAATATGCTTGATTAGAAAAACATTTGAGGTGGTACACAATTATATCAGAAAATGTGTAAATTATTTGTATTTATTGCACGCCCTACAATAAAGCTATAATTGGCTTTTTTGAGGTCTATTTTTAAAAGGTGATAATATATATATATAAAAAAAAAAAGAAACCACAACCACCACTTTTAATTACCTGGCAGCAATTCTTGTTAAAAGATATTTAAAAAAATTCTGTTTCAGGCAGAAAGTTGACAGAAATATCAGATATTAAATACATTTTCTTATGCATGCCAATTCTAATTAAAAATTTTTAAATATTCATACAAAATGAAGAAGAAAGTGTTGATTAGTGGTTTAATGCACTGTATCGTCAGTCATGGACCATTCATGGGTCTGAATGAATAGTTTCTGGGCTACAGAACCAAGCATACAGTATGCAGCAGGTTTTAAAAAGACGATAGTTTGCAGAGCTAGCAGTGTTTTTGTTTTTGTAGCTGCGAGCGACAGGTCAGTGTCTCACAGGGACAGAAAGGGTACAGCGTCAGTTTATGACTGCGCCGTTGGCACAGAATAATCTGTTTCTGGAAAAGTCAGCAGAGCTCAGAACCGCTGGTACCGAAGCCGAGTCCCGGGCCCATTCCAGCAGCCTCAGGGGACACACATGAGTACTGCACGAGAAAGGGAGTGAAGATTTTGATCCTAAAGCTTTCATAACCTCCTGTAATGCTGAGTTCCTTTATGGAAGGAAAAAAACACAAACCTCATGTAGCAGCGCCACATAAAAGGCTCTTCTGGCATATTTTCCTCTTACATAATTCATGGCCCCCATTAGAAGAGACACACATCAAAAGTAAGCAAAATACATGATTACGAGTCTTATGGAGATCTCAATGGGTCTAAAAAGGTTTACTGGGGACTGGAACGGGGTCTTGATATGGTTTGATGGGGACGGTCTAATGGAGTCTGTGGGTGGTCATCAAATTTATCCAGAGGTCCTACATAATATCTCTTTATTGCCTCAGTGCCTGGTTTTTTGTAAGATAAGGTTTAATAGAAAATAACACGACAACTCAAGCCTTCAGCTTTGTAGCTGTTTAGTATCAAGGCAACAACAACAACAACAAAAATGCTTCAGTAGCATTTGGTTTTTTAAATTCCAAATCAACAAACAAAGAGGCAATATTTTACCTTTATTTAGTTTTTGATGTTTGATAGCATTTTATTCTGCTTTAAGATGGTTGTTTCTTTTTCATTACCTATTTACATACTCACTCTTGTCGGACCCTCTGAGCCAGTTTGAAAGTCCGAAATGAAATGCCATTCTGTTAGGAAAAACTATCTATATGGTGCGGTTCTCTATGCCAAATTAACAGTTACAGTGGGGATTTAGTTTGTAAAATAGCAGACAGGGTTGTGAGGCCGAGTGTATAATATAAGGAAATGAGAAACTGATATAGTGTTGTAAGGATCCAATAGTCTCGGCTCATTAGATTTTGTGAGAAACGACTCAGAGACACCGCACTCCTAAAGATTCGAATTGCTTTACACTGAACTGATCACACAATTAATTAGTTTATACTCATCAACGGTTTTCGTCAGGACGAACGTTAAAAATCAGTATATCCTTTTCATTTGGTTTAATATTACTTGCCATGGCTTAATGAGAATAACAAACACAGAATGATATTTATAAATACTAGCTAGTAGCAAGGATCTGGCAAAGGTTAATCGTTAAATACACCACAAAGGACAAACTCTTTATAAATGATAACAGCAATTTATTGAGCTACGATATTAATGATCTAAAACCTAATGGATACACATACATACACAACACGTACATACAAACACAACACACACAGTTACTGCAGAGCTGCATGATAAACGGAATGTGATTTCATGATGAAGTACAGGAGTAAGTTATTCGGTAGATCGGCATCCCCCAAGAAAATCGCCAAAGACAAGAGATGTGTCTTATCTTGCTTGTATTCGACCTGCACTTATTTCAGCAAGGAATGAAGTTTGTTTGTTTTACTTCTGCATTTGCTCTGAAAGCGGAGTTGGAGACTAGTTTGTTGCCTGTCTCAGGGAATCTCCACGCCGGCTGGTTGCAGCAGATCTGTCGTTGGATGATCGCCTTTGGAAAAACCTCCTGGTGATTGGTTGGTTGCCTGTAATGCAGAGTTTCGGAATTCCTTCGAGAGCCGCAAGTTTCCACATTCTGAAGATTCTTGGCAGTCACGAAGTTTCAACGGAGTGTTTTGAGTTCTGATGACAAGAACGCTAGTAGCTTGAGTAGGTAGTTCAAGCCATGCATGGCGAAGGAAGCTGCACTGAATTATTCAGGTATTTGAGTTTTATCCGAAGAGGATTTGGTCCATCCCACGACGCCATCTTCCACCGGATGCTGTTGCAGAACTTAGACATGCCCCTCACATCAGCTTTTGTGCATTGATTAAGCATCCCAGACATCGCTATGTGAGATGAACTCCATTAGAACTTTTGGTTAATACCCTTATAAAGTATCATAATATGCACCCAATACAGAATTTGGACATTTCATTAGCTCCAAAGTTTAAGCAAATAACATGAGCTTTCTGTTCAACACTAAACTTTCCATATCTTAAACACATTTAATAAAGCACTATCTGCTAAAAACCAGTAAAACATTGATTAAAGTTGCAATCGATTACATTTGAACATCGCCAAACATATATAAGACATGAAACAGGATATATATTCAGAATATAATTAAACCTTCAGATTTCTCACATGTCCTTTGAGATCATTTCTATTGAAAAGTTCAGTTTGTAGAAAACTTCCCAACCAAGCAGGAAGCCACGCGGATAGATCCCATATGATCCTTTGTGTTGAGGTCCATTACCTTAGAATATCTCAGGCCGCTGGGTTTCCATATCGCTAGACTCAAGATGCTTTGGATAACAGGGTCCTGTATCTTGTGAAAAGAGTTAATGTCGTCAACTCTTTTGTTCGGTTGCGCTGGACAGGCTGTACAGAGCGATGTCGACGTCACATAATTAGCTCCTGATTAGTTTTCTGACGGCGGGGGTATTTTCCAACAAAAGTCCTTGTTATGAATCAATGCTGTCACTTCTATTAAATGCATACGAAATTGAGCATTGTTACTCTTTAGTTAATACTAATGGAGTTCAGAATGTGCAGATGGGAGGAAATAGGCTCTTTAATTCCTTTGGGAGAAGTAGCCATTCTGTAGTTATTGGTGTGGACTGTTCACCGAGGTCCCACAGTCCCCTTATGCCGGTGATGTTCCTGGTGCTTAACATCGACGGCACTGAACAAGACTGAGAGAACAGGTACACACAAGACACAAACAACATTCCATGACTTGGTTGAATTCTGCGCAGGACTTGGGTAACTTGGGATAGATGGGTTAGGAACACTTCAACTGACATAGGCGCGCTGTTGGATGATGATGGCTTTTAATGACAATGATTTACAAAAAAAAAATTTTAGTAGCCAGGAGTCAATCTCACTTCTTTCTAGACCTGATTTAGAGTTGAGTTAGGGAGTTTCCTGATGAGGACTAGAAGGGGAAAGGAAATTATAGTCAGGGGAAGAAAAGCGAAAACACCAAGAGAGAAAGGAGAACAGAAGGTGAGACATTGGGCACAATGACGAGGTTGGAATGCAAACCGTAGGTGTCACATGTGTGGAGGACTCCTCTCCACTAGGGGCTGGTCCGCCAGCAGTGCTGTGGAGGAGCTGCGGTGGTGGTGTTGTGTAAAACCAAACTATATGTTGCCTTAAAGATAGTTATAATTAGTGTGGTGTATAGCATGGGATTGTTGGTCTGGTGTCAGTCAGTTTGATCCTCCCCTTCTCTGTCGCTTGAGCCCTGGTGCTCTCTTTATCTGGTTTTATGGACCTATCGGTGGACTGGCTCGCTGGCGCCTGTCTGATTTTGATCCCATAGGCGGCAGAGGTCCACAATTTCGTTGGGGCCCGTCCAGTGAGGAAGGAATTTCTTTGACAGGCTTATGGGGAGCATTCTGCCTTGTTACGGTTGTAGGACCACACCGGATCTCTGACACTGAGTTCCTGGTGAGAAAAGGCCTTTTGGCCTTAGTGCAGGGTTTTCACCAGGCTTCTTTGGAGGTTTTGTTGGCGCCGAAGGTGAAAAGTCAGCCCTAGGTGCTGATGCAACTCTTCCAGGTGCTGGTGAGTGGTGGCGGTGATGAGGATTCAGGTCACCAGGCGCTGGTACAGCAGGTGTAACGGTAGTGTCATTTGCCGCCCTGTCATCATTTCAAAACAGTGCTACCTGGTAGACCGGTGAGGGGCGGCCCTGATGGCCATCAGTACCAGAGTGAAAGCCTGACATCCCAATCCTTTGATTGGTGGACACACACCTTCAACATGCTTGCCACCGTCCTGTTGGACTGCTTGACTGACCTGGAGGAAATTGGGTGATGGCATATATGAAGCTTGGCCTGTATGCCCAGGAGTTCCATACTTCCCGCATGATTTCGGCAGTGAAGTGGGGTTCTCGTCAGAAGTGAATTCAGTGCGCGCAGTCCAAATCTTGAGAAGATGTGGTTCATTAACAGGCAGGCTGTCGCTTCGTTAAATGTTGGGGAGCTGGAAGACATCAATTCCCTACCCACTTAGTGAATTGAACCACGGTGAGGAAGTATGTGTCTCCTGTCGCATCGCGGCAGGTCCCACTCCAATCTATTTGGAGGTCCCACCATGGAAGGTCATTCCTTCCTCGCTGTAGTGGTGCTCAGTGGTTTCATGTCGTCGTTGAACCGGCAACACACCAGGCATCCATTTACCTATTCCGCTACATCTGGCTGCATGCCAGGCCAGTCGCCACTTGCTTGAGCATTGAGGTGGCCAAACAGGTGTCCAGCGATGGTGCATCGGCGGTGTCAGCATCATCCCCCTGTAGCTCCGAGGAACTATGAGCTTTGGCGAAGTTAGGGGCTCAGGGACATATGTGAGAAATTGTCTTTAAGATGCAGCATGTTGGATTGAGTGAAGTTGATGGAGAGATCAGATAAATTGGATAGGTCGAGGTGGAAATGAAGCAGTGTGAGGGCAGGGGAAATGTGAGTGGCAACGGTTTGTAGCACTGGATTCGATGCTTGAGGGTGAGGAGATCATCACCGGTAGAATTGAGGTGAGAGTTCAATGTGGGAGGAGGTGGGGTTTGCACGCCAGTACGGTTACGGTGGGTTATGGCTGCCACTGATGGGTGGTGGGGAGGCAGCGTCCAGGACTTCCTGTAATGCACCTGCTTTGGCGAGGGCATCAGCTTGGTCATTGAGATCTTGTCTTGTCCTGGCTGACGTGAGTGACCTTTGGACCTTTTTCCAATAAACAATCATGTCATGTTCTCCGGTCAATGGCGTTACGATGAGGCCACACCAGGGTCCCGCTTCGTTGCCCTGTTGATTGTAGGAACAGCTACTCCAGAAAGCTGTGGGCATGCCTTCTACAGAATTCTCCTCAAAGTACCTGTAGTTTGTCAGCTGAAGTACAGCTGTTCTTTGGTTCTGCTGATGTGTACAGCATGTCCGTTGAACAGTTCTGGCAGGCTGCTAGCCTGTTACCTAGAGATGATTTGTGATTTTGGGCATAGTCTTGCCTCGACGTCCCTGCTCTTGGAGAATCCTTAGCCATGTAGCTACAAGCGCAGCGTTGGTTACCACGCCATCCCTGATTCGTTGGTTATTGAGGAAGGTCACTGGCTGGTGACACATTTATGATGACCTTGGCGCCCAATGTAGTTGGAGAAACGCTGAATGGCTCCATACCTTGCAAAGCAACGCTTTTTTCACAGTCTGGAGAGATTCTGGATGAAGCAATGTTTGCTGGCATGTTTACCACCGCTTGTCTTGTCATGGAGCTGGTAGAGGCCTGCACTGGAGGCACAATGATTGGAGAACCCAGCTTCTCCAGATAGAATTGCTTTCTGGGTCGGGTAGGCCAGGCATGGGGCGGAGCATAGCATTCTTTGAGCTTTCTGCTTGCATGTGTCCTGAGCTTCTGACCAAACAAAGGGTTCATCCTTTTTTCAGGAGGAAGTTAGTGATCGTGGTGATGTCAGCGAAGTTCTCGATGAACCATCGCGGAGTAATTGCACACACTCCCCAGAAAGCTTTGCAGCTCGTGAGATGCTAGTGGGTGTCTTTATGTTTTGAATTGTTGTTTCACAGCTGGACCAGGTTCTACGCCACCATCGCCCACTAGCAAGCCAACGTAGTTTGCCTTTGGTTTTACACCACTGTCCTTTGTGAAGGGCACGCACCTGCTGTTGTCAGCTGGTTCAGGACATGGTCAATTTCGAAGAATGCCGCATTTTGAGCTTTTCATAAGGACATCCACGGAGACAAGGCTGCTCTTCCACTTCTGGCATCAGGGCATGCTTTGTTTAGAAAGATGTTGAATTGCTGGTGAGTTGGCATACCCAAAGTGCGCATGTGAAGATGTACCGTCGATTGCCAAAGGAGAATGCCAGTTTTGTGTTGGTCATCAGGGTGTACAGGGATTGTCCAAAATCCTGAGGCTATCGCCCAATGTGTGCGATTCAGAGCCCTTGATTTTGGGAATCTCTGTCCAATCCGAGTCATAGGCCATCGCGAGCAAGGGAACTTGTTGGTTCAACATGCGAGCAGTCGACAGGGTCACCATTTGCCAAGCAGTTTCAGGGACTGGCCATACTGGTGCAGAGTAGGTGCTGTTACAGGGTCGGATGACCCCCTTTTCCAGCATGGGGTCAATGATCTCTGAACCCATTCGTGATGACGCCATTGGAATTTTGTACTGCTCACGAATGTGGGTGGTGCATTTAGATGTGTTGGGTCATACACCATGTGGATATCTGTCAGGTTAAACGGTAACCTCGGCGGAGTCCTTTGTATTTTGCACAGAACCCTTTAAAGTCCTTGGCTATCCATTTCTCGCTGTGGAGGCATCCGGCTTTACCAGGATTTGTTGGACTTGCATTGAACCTAGCTTAGGTTCTGTTGAGTCATTTGAGGACTCCGGGCCTCATAGCCTGATGTGCAGGTGATTCTGTCGCAGGCTGTGTTGAGACAGCATAGACAACGAGATGAGTGTCGCCTGTTGCTCTGACCCATTGCGATCTTTCTTTGGACACTGGCAGGATAGAAGTGATGGCAATGACTTCATGGGGCTTTGTGAATGTTACAGTGTCTTCGTGATTCATCTGACATTAGTTCGGCCGGAAGTAGGGGCTGATGATTGTACCAGCAATAAAAGTCATGGAATGCCTGGTTGATGAGCCAAATCCAGGCATCAACACCTTTGGGAATGTTGTTGTCTTTGGTCAGACAGTTGTTGATCAACACATACACAGCAACGATGACACTTCCATGATAGTGTGGCTTCCGCGTCAGCGTCCACGCCAGGCAGGTCCTGAAGATTGGAAGAAACCCAGCGCCAGGCTTCGTTGTAGAGTGTGGCCAGGTTTCCATGTTGAGGCGGACGCTGACACCTTGCTTGTAGTATGTACAAAGCTTCGTTTGATGCTCATTGCGATGCATCTGGAATTGTTTTTCGACCTATTCAGCTGGGTTCTTGAGATTGACTGCAGTGGTCAGTTGCGTGACGGAGGAGCCCATATGACGTTAAATTACAGTTTCAATGCAAGTACTGGAGACGAACCATGATGTTCGCTCCTATGTAGATGCTGTCAAGTGAGGTAGGTTAGGACAATGAGGAAGTAGTGACTTAGAAGTCTGTTGTTCCTTATCAGAAGTTCACAGCGCAAACCCTCTGAGGCAGCCGCAGCGTTTAATCACGGACTGAGAGGGAAGCCGCTGGTGCTTTGATATGTGGTAGGGTTCTATATCTCTGCTCTAGTCGTTTTTGAAGAGCTTTTAGGCTGATAGCGGAGCTTTCAGTCCACAGGGCTAGTGCTGCATCAACCACTGGTGTCTTGGACGTTTATGATTCGAAGAGAACCTGAGTCTGAGTCAGACGCTTGCAATGAGCAGAGTAAAGGGTCTTGTCTCTGCTGCCGGAGTTGAGCTTGCTCTGGCTTTGACCTTGCATCGCCAGTTTCAGCAGGCAAAATGCCCGTAGTCAATACCAGACTCGCTAGTTCACTGACTGAAGGGCAGAGGTTTATGGACTTGAGTCAATATCTTCAGGGTGCTTGAAGTCTATTAAAGGTTCAAAGCGCATTGAGCAGGTCTTTCCCAATGAGGAGTGGATAGTGTGGAGTGGTGAAACGCACACTGGGTGGATGAGATTCATTGGTCCCACAGTTAGGTGAATTGGGGGCCACATGTTTTAGTTGTAGGCCTGTGTGGGTATATGCGTGGAAGTTCAGCTCACACCTTTGAAGTTTGAGGGTGCTATTAGACCCTTTGGTCTTTCTTGACCCCTTCATGAGTTCGGTCGACATTAGGGGTGATGTCGGCTCCCCGTGTCGTGAAGGGCTTCACTTTGATGTGGCTGCCGATGATGATGGAGAGGTAAAACTTTCTTGCTAGCGGCCCTTCGCTTCAGGTCACCTTAGGATTTGAGAGACTGGGGTTTGGGAGGAAACAGGTAGGATGTCAGGACCGATCTGGTGTTCACGAGGAATGGCATACCCCGGGCACAACAGCACTTCTCAGGACTGGAGAGGTTTCACAGCAGGGGCTTGCTGGACGCTAAGCTGCATCTGGGGCATCAGGTGCTGGAGCTAGGGACCAACTCTGTTGCTGGGTTTTCAGGTAGGATTTCTAGTCCATCTGAAGTTAGGGGTAGTTACGGTTCTCTGAGAGTGAGGTGAAGGAGTGCTGTTCTCTGTGGTTTGCTTGGGTCAGGTGTGGCCGCCAGTCTTTCAGTCCGCTGCTAGTCATCGTGTTTCGAATTGGTTTCTTCTCCACTTCCGGTCCTCCTCCCTTTCGCTGGAAAACTCTTTCATCATCAATTTGACGTAGTTCTTGTGAGTCAACGCATGCAGGAAGTCTTTTGTTCTGGCGTGGATTCAGTTTGAGCTCGACCGCTTGGAATTTCCGTAGTTTTTTCGCCGACTCCTTGGGCTGGTTGATCCAGGGGCATTTGTCAAGTCTCTTGGAGGTTCCGCCATGAATTCCCATGAGTTTTTTTCTGAGTTTCCAAATGAGCTGGCTGGTTCCACGATCTTTCCCAATGTCTCATGAGGTCTTGATTGTCCCATGAGTTTTTCCAGTGATGTCCCGTGAGCGCTAGAACGCCCATGTGGTCCATCCCAGTGATCGCTCCTTCGTTTAGGTCGGGTAACCGGGCGTGGGGAGTCCCGGCCTCTTCTGTTGGACTAGGATGCATTCCACTCTTTGGGGTTGGGTTTGAAGATCTGACGTTGCCTCTCTAGGGGTCAGCCCCCGATTGTTGAAGTCGAGAACCGCCATGGTTTTGATGTTTTTCTGAAGCCAGTCCTTGCTTGCAGTAGGCCTTGTGCGCCAAGTCTGCAGTTGTTGAGCACTCATGGTGCGTGGACATGCAAGGACGCTACAAGATGGTGGCTTACCCCAGGGTGAAGATTCCTCAGAAGAGAGTTTTTAAAATTTACGCCTTCCTCCATATTCTGTTCGCTAGAGTCCCGGCACGCTATTCAGCTGTTGTAGAACAATTGGAAAGATTCCTATCACCTGTTTCACCGGTAGCGTCACAAGTTTGTTCGCCTCAGGGTCAGCAAACTCTTTGATGAGTGGCTTCGAGCAGTAGTTGGGGTAATCAGTCTTGTGTGGGCTGTTGTTGGTCCAGGGGGGAAACGCTAAACTTCGAAGTTGGATGTTGCTCGGATCAAATAAAGTCTATCTTTGTCAGTGGCACCTGGTCTCATTTCCAGATGAAAGTCGACATCTTGCAGATATCCTTTGATCTTTGACTGCCTGGCACATTTAGTACTTGCCAGTGTTCCTAGTGAGCTTGTCGAGGTTCTGAAAAGGTCCAAGCCACGCCATTTATCTGTAGCTGGCTGAGCAAAGTTTCTTTTAGCTTTGTCAGGATGTAAAGTTCTTCGAGGGGAGCAGGTGCGTTTCAGCACTGCCCCCTCCCCTGGGATCATGTGTCAAAGTCCAGGAACAGGGGACCCGGCCTGCTTGGCAGGGGTGAGACTGGTGTCCGCCGTGTCCTAGAGGCTCAGAGCGCAGCTCAGAGGCATGTCTGAGTTCCTCTCTGAAGCTGTCTGACTCCTCTTTGATGTAGTCCAGCTGTCGTTAGGCGGCTGATCTCGTTTCTGACTCATCCAGGTGAGTTTCAAGGGCTTTTTACTCCTGCCATTCTTGTCTCTGAAGTCTGCCTTGGCCTTTTCAAGGAGCTGTTGCCGATACTTAGTAGCAAGCTTCTTGTTGGAGATCAGCGTAGTTCGTTCAATCATTTCTGTGTAAGCTACTAGTGTCTCTCTAGCTCGAGATTCTCCCTCTCTGCGCTTCTTTGTTCCACTTCATCAGGTCCTTCCCGTCGCTCCTGTTTCTCCTGTTCTAGCTGTTCGACGCCGTCAGCAGCACGCAGCAGTCTCTGCTGGAGCAAGGCGTGTCTGTCGCCAGCTTAAGGGTGGCTGAAGGAGTGTAAAGCAGGAGCTGGTGATCTTGGCTAGTTCTTTTGTGACTGTAGCCTGACTTGGGTCTTGTCTGTGAGGCTTGTTATGTTTATGATCCAGCTGGTCCTGTGTCTGATGCTTCAGTGTTTCAGCAGCCTTAGGTGGAAGCCACCAGTGCCCAGCACTTAGCCATGCCTCCAGGTCCTCCCAGTAGCCAACAGGGTCTGCTGTGCCAGACATGTTTTTGACGCTGGGTGAGGGAGATCTAGAACCTAGACTGGACACAGACCTGAAGAGGAGAAACAAACAATACAAGGCAAAACAGAGGTGTAAAATGTGCAATGTGGGCTGATGTTGAGTGTGTAATGGGTAGAGAGTGTAGTCTTCAGCCACTGTGAATTTCTGGTGGGCTTAAGTTTAATTTGTGTAGTTTCTGTGGGAAAATTAAGAAGCACACACAGGTAGCACAGCTAGAGAACAGGGGGAGAAAAAAAAAGAGTAACAAGCAAGGAACAGCAAGTAAGAGAATACTATTTTGGCTGCTTCCACTTTTCCTATAAAAGAAAGGGTTTCCCTTTTTGTAAGGAAAGATTGTTTCTCACTGGTAAGATGAGAGAGAAAGACAACACAAAATAACCCTTTTTCTGGTTTGGGAACTACGAGTGGCCAATTAAAATGTTAAGTTTGATTTAGAAGGATGCTTAGACAAGGCTTTGAAATTGGGATTTAAATAATAGATCAGATTGTTATTAAAATTTCTCCGGGTGGAAGAAAACAATAGCAATGACAGTAGTTGGTTTCTCAGCTAGTAGGATTGACAAACCAAACACCAACCAGAGCGCTTCTAGCTGCGGAACGAATATATGGCGATACGCCTGAGTCAGTCTTTTTCGTTGATTCATTTTAGCCTTAGCTGGGTAGGATCCCAGAAGGGAAGGTAGGTGAGAGTCAGACAATTTTGAAAACAAAGTGTTCAAGGTTCACAAAATTTTGTTAAATGTTTCTAAAGTTCTCTGCTTTTATGATTCTCACAGGTACAAACCCAAACGGCAACAGTAGTCAAATCAGAAGAAGGCAGCTGAGAGAGAGAGAGAGAACGGCAACAGTAGTTTTGGTTCCCAATGTTAGGAAAATGACAGGGTGGTGGCACTGTTGGAACGATACACCTAGGGGTTGGTGTTATAAAGGTTAGTGTAGGTAACACTAACTTACCTAAGTATTGAGGAAAACCCTAAATTTTTTCTTTTTTTGGGGTTTACACTAACAGGCTTAAGCCAAATGGGAAAAAAACCTAGAAAATTTGGGTTGAGTTAATTAAATAACTGACGGCTAGAGAAAAGAAGGCCTAACAGAACCAAACTTTCAATTGCAAAATGAAATTCAAATTTCAACTTAGAAAAAGTATTTCCCTATTTAAAATGGAATAGTTATCTTTAAATTGCTAAGAGCAATTCAGATTAATTAATCAATAAGTATCTTGAAACATGGTAGCCCAAAGCCTACTTTAACTGCAGAAGAAATTAAAATTGTGAGCAATATTGACAAGTCCAGTAGATTACATCTCTGATGTTGTTGTCATTAGATTATAGAGCAATTATAATTCACTATTGCAGTATTGTTGCTATGTGAAAGTGGGGGAATTGAACTTAATTCATTAAATTAAATAAAAATTCCAAATCTGTACTAATTATGAGATTAAATCGTAAATTTCAAACCATAATTACTATTAATGAATATCTGCTGATCTCATTAAAATTATAAGAGCAGTTATAGGTGAACTAATCACAATGTGTCATTAAAGTAATGAGGATGAGAACCATCATTAATTATTAACAGAACAACAGTGTTTCAACTGATAAGAGTAAACAAGGTAATGTTTATTACGCTTGCATCTGTCAACGCTCTTTCAATGGGAGGAGAGGAGAAGAGAGAGATTAATAAATGCAAAAGAGAGAAAGAATAGTAGGCAGGAGTTAAAGTTCAGATGTAACAGATGTAAAGTCACTTCAACACTTCAACCACTGCAAACACACTGTATTTAGGGCTCACAAAAATGCTCTGTGCTAACTGCCAGCCTTCAAAGCTAGCTTTGCATATGCTTCAATGCAAAGGTGTTAGCTTCAGTTAGCTTAGCTCATGCTAGGCTATTTATGCATTAAATGTCTCAAATTACCCTGAAAAGGTCTCTGGAACTTCCGGCCAGGCTGTTACTATGGCTTATGTATACTGCCCTGTTGGTATAAAGAGGTGATCGGGTTTATGTGCTTATGTGAAACACTATGCATTCACACTTAACAACCACACAAAGCACCATTGGATTTTATCTTTTAGCGCCTGAACCATCTCAGCTCGTTAGGGAGTGAGGTAGATTAATCTACAGATTTACTGTAGAATATAAATACGTTATTGAGATCTCGGCGATCTGCACTTGTTTTAGTCTACAGACAAAACACACATGGATTTAACCAATACCCTACTTGATCAAGATTTCACAATTTCCTTAACATAACGCTCGACACTCTCTTGAGCAATCAAGGCTCCAAAGTTCACTAGTTTTAGTGAATTAATCCGGCAAAAGAACATTAATTAGCTAGATTAATGTCTCACACCGGGGAGATACATAGACAAATTTGATGTGGAACACGCACAAACAAATCGAACTATGAAGGCTCTTTATTTTAAAGAAAGGAAAACGAGGAACACGCCGCTTCTTCTTAGCGCTTTTAGGCTTAATTTATTTTGTCTCTCGCGACAATCAAATGTTTACCGCAGTTCACAAACAACAAACAACAACTCGAAGTTCGCTCATTCATTCACACACCGGCATGCCATGAATGAAAGTTCAGTAGCACAACAACTGTTTTCTGTCTTTGATCTATTCTTCCCGATAAAATAGAACAAATACAACACAAAAATGTCTTGGTATTATGTATTTTGAAATAAATTTATTCGCTTATATCATTATATGTAAAGGAAATATTAGCTCATTTATTTTGAGAAGAACCGACCCCAAAGATTCACTGTTTTAATTGAACTGATTCCAATTTAATTAGTCATACTTCATCAACGGGTCGCCCAGCCATCAAAATTAGTATATTCTTCCATCTGCTTATATTACTTCATGGCTTAATGAGAAGCACAAACAGAATGATAATTTATAAACTACCAGCTAGGTAGTATAGATCTTGGGCAAGTTTAATCTAAAAATACACCACACAAGACAATACTTCTTATAAATGAAACAAGAATTTATTGAGCTACTCTATTACATGGATCTAAACCCACGGACATACACATACATACACACAATAATGTACATACACACACACACACACACAGTTACTGAAGAGGATGATAACGGAATTTGAATGAAGTCCAGGAGTAAGTTATTCGTTAGATCGCACCAAGAAAATCACAAAAGCAGAGATGTGTCTTATCACTGCTTAAGATCATCTGCAAACTTATTTCAGCAAGGAATGAAGTTTGTTTTGTTTTAATTTGCATTTGCTCTGAAAAGCCGAGTTGAGATCATTGTTGCCCTTCGCCAGGGGAACTCCTACTGGTTATTGCAGATCTGTCGTTGATGACGCCTTTTGGAAAAAACCTCCTGGTGATTGGTTGGTTGCCTGGTTACCGTGAGTTTCCTCTGCATCCCTTCTGATAGTTTCTGCTGCTTGCAAGACTTCAACATTCTTGGCAGTCACGGGTTTCAACGGAGTGTTTTGAGTTCTGATGACAAGAACGCCAGTAGCAAGTATAGGTAGTTCGCTGCGTACAAGAAGGAAGTGCACTGAATTAGTTCAGGCATTGGTTTTATCCAAGAGGATTTGGTCCATCCCACGACGCCATCTTCCAATGGGATGCTGTTGCAGAACTTAGACATGCCCGACTGCTTCTCTTTGCATTGATTAAGCATTCCAGACATCGCCATGTGAGATGAACTCCATTGTGGAACTTTGGTTAATACCTTATAAAGTTTCATAATATGCACCCAATACAGAATTTGACATTTCATTAGCTCCAAGTTAAATAAAGAACATGAGCTGTCAACACTCAAACTTTCCACATCTTAAACACATTTAATAGCACCATTCGCTAAAACCAGTAAAACATTGGATTAAAGTTGCACCGACACATTTGAACACGCCAAACATATATAAGACATAAACATATTATTTGTGAATATATCAAACCTATTTCTCTCATGGTTGTCCTTTGAGATCATTTATTGAAAAGTTCAGTTTGTGGAAAATTCCGCAAACCAAGCAGGAAGCAGAATGGATAGATCCTATATGATCCTTTTGTGTTAGAGGTCCATTAATTATTAATGATTCCTGTAAATGCTGGGGTTTCCATGCTAGATCATGAGATGCTTTGATACACAGGGTCCTTGTATTCTGTGAAAAGAGTTAATGTCACAACTCTTTAATCGGAAACAACAAGGTTGACAGGAAGCTTACATATGATATTGACGGTCACATAATTAGCTCCTGATATGTTTTTCAGATCTAGTGGGTATTTTCCAACAAAAGTCCTCTGTTATGAATCACGCTAAGTCACTTCTATTAAAATGCAGACATACAACTGAGCATTGTTACCTTTTAGTTAATAATTAATGGAGTTCAGAATGTGCAGATGGGAGGAAATAGGCTCTTTTAATTCCTTTGGGAGAAGTAGCCGATTCTGCAGTTATTGGTGTGACTGTTCACCGAGGTCCTACATTTGTTTTGATAAAGAGGGAAGAAGGTGCATTTCTAGTTTCAATATCATTTGTTCTTCAGACATTCTTCTTTAGTATACTTTCTTGTTAAGTATCAGCTGTATGCAAAGCTGTATGTTTGGTTTTAATCCACTTGAAGTGGGTGAACTTCAACTTTTTGGGCATGGAGTCACATAGGGATCCCCATATCTGAGATTAAACCATTTAGACCCTTAAAAATGAAGATTACAAATTAAAAGGTTTTCAAGAACCACAATATAAAGGGCAATTAAGATATCTTCAGTAGCTACCTTCACACAAAGCTCTTCTGACGTACAGTATCTCTGTTCTAAGGTCCCCTGTTAGAACAGACACACATCAGAAGTAAGCAAAACATAATCAGTGGCATTAATATAATGAGCTCCTCAGATGTAGCCGCCCCTCGGAGCCGAATGGAAATACTGCCGGCAATTAATCTTGCCGTTTCTTCCAGCACGAGCAAACCTACTTAGATGGTGGTCGATAATTTCCCAGGTATGTCTGGCAGTGTTTAGGCAGGTATGGGAGGTTTTTGCGGGCTGCCCGTGACAGCTCAGCCTGTTAACATTAATTACACGAGGATACAGAGAGACTGCTTTATTCTCAGCTTAGTTAAAGTGAATTCTCCGCTTGTGACCCTCTCCACCCAGTTTTGATGATAAATCCCCGCGGAGGGGTTTTAAAGTCTGTCAGGTGCCTTTGCCTTTCACGGGGAATGAAAGGCAAAAGAGATGAAGATAACTAGACGAAAGGCGTATTCCTCGCATTGTGGAGTTCTACCTAACAGCCTCACCAAGAGGTTTACATCTTCTTCAGAACAGGGGCGAGAGATAATCACAGATCAAAAACAAGCGACCCATCTGCAGTCAGAAGCCCGGTTATGTACGATTCTGGAGCCATCTAACTGGGGCCGGGTCTACAGATATTACTATGTGTTAACTGGCCAGAAGCCTCTGGCCAGGAGCTTTTTGCTAACAGATGTGCATGAGCAAGTGTCGGACACTGATATTCTTAATGACTTGATATCAACATATGCTTCTGAAATATAAGCACTCTATATGGTGTTAAACTATATGTGAATCCTTGAAGGTTCATAGAATAATGAACTCAATGTTGCGCTTCACGCATATATTAAATGCAGCTAAATGCGTTGAAGTGGTACACACTGCTACACTTAACTGCATGTTATTTACAAATTGAATGAAAAATGTATTATAGCTTAGAGATTTGCATATTAAATGCAGTTAGCTGAATTGTGCGGTGTTTTTGGCCCCACTCCTAAATAGGACATTTTGTATGTCATTTCATAATTACTTCTATTTGTCTTTGAAACATGTTTAAAGTGTTACTGTTGAATGTACAGACAAGTATTTATTGATAAAACTTAAGTATACTGAAACTGGTATTTTAAACATGATTTGCACATGTGTAATGATGAAGTTACAATTTACATTAACTTCAAAATGTAATATTTAATTAAATACACTACAGTTAGGCGATATACAAAGTGCTTTAGCATGTTAGTCAACATCAAAATACAGTAAGTGTTCTTTAAAGCATGATAAAAAGTGCACTTTTAAAAGTGTCTTTAATAATGTGGTAAGAAACATTAAGTAGCATTTATTAATATGTAATACTGTTTTTAGTAATATACTTTTAGGATTTAAAGTGCACATTCAGTGCAATTAATTGCACTTTTCAGAAACCATTTAGCCAGTTTTTGACTTTATAATGATTTCAGTATGTGCTGTGTGATTTCTGAATTGGTAAATAAGCAAAACACACATTACTGTTACACTGTATCACCTTCTACTGCAGGAGAAACACAACTCGCCAAACCACATTCACCGCAAACACAGCACACAATGGTCTTTGACATGTTTTATGATTCGTACATGTGTAAAGTTGTATTTAAAGGTTTACATTTGAGATATAATTCAATGTTTCACTGTCTATCTGAAGATATTTGGATTATGTGTAAATACCTACAATTACAAATGACATGACTGTGAGCGCTCAGTCTTGATCGGCGTGTGCCGTATTTCACAGAGACCACAGGCTGATGCTGTGGGTTCAGATAAATGAAGGTACTTGTGTGGCTTTTCTCTGTACTAAATTCTATCTCAGCGCAGTCACCTTTGGGCAAGAGGTTCATGTAATTTATGTTGAGCTCTGTCCCGATGGCTGTAATGTGCTCTGTGTTTACTGAGCTGATATGTGGCCATCAGCCATGTCCAATACTGAGGGCCTGCCTGGAGTTTCCCACATGCCAGTTTGGTCACTGCAAGTTGTGTTTTCTTCTGAGAAATGTAGTCGGCTCTGGAGCCGTAGCATCTCTGCTGCTTGTTTATTTTGGGAAAGATAGCGATGCTTCTGCCGGATGCCTGTTCTCTGGCTTAGTAAAGACCTGCGTTTATTTTTAGGGCTTCATGAGTCTTCCTGAATGACAATTGTGGGCGTTAGGTGGCACAAATTGATATGGAGCGACTTATTATCAAATATATTTGCCAAGGGCAGTCGGTTTTGTGCATGTGCTGGTTTTAAAGATGCTTGGCATAGATTGTCATGCAATATGATTGTTAGCTGGATAGAAAGCTAGCTTGTTGTGCTTTCACTCAAAGTTTAAATTGTAAAAAACATGCCGTGTTTGGCATCGGGTTGTCAAGGGACTATCGGAGAACCACAAGCCCAATTTCCACTGGGAAATGACGAACAGCATCCATTATATTAAAGTGCGTTTTGCACTCTGACAAACAAGAAGATGCAGACAAAAAAATTACATTGTGGTTTTAATGAAGATTTTTTACATTTTTTAAGAAAATGTGTATTGCTAATGCAAAAAACTCCTTCGACATATGATTGGCCAAGGTCGGGAAATGGAAATTGAATAGAATTAGGAATCGAGATAGAATAGGATTGAATAGATAAATTTAACTTTGTCTTAAAACAGCCAAAAAGCGTGGGGGCGTGGGCCCTTAGAGGTCAACAACACTAAACACACAATGCTTGGGGCAAAAATCCCCACAAACCAATTAACAAAAAATGCCTCCCCAAATTTAATTATTAGGGGAAGCAATGGCCTTACACAAACCTTTCTAAATGTATTATAAAAGTCATGATTTTAAAGGGAAATATCATGTTGCATCATATTGCCGTTTTATTTTTTGCACGTTACAGAGTATAAAAAATCAAAAAGCATCAGGGTTATGTGACGAGAGTTTTTGTGAGAGTGCAGAATAGAATATAGGAATTGCTTAGACTCTTAAAGTCATGGACTACTTTTGTGTTTTTGCTTGATTTCTCAGCGCAATGCATTCAACGTAAGTACACATCAACATGTTGATGCAGGGTTGTGTGTGTGTGTGTGTGTGTGTGCTTGTGTGTGTGTCGCGTTTATGCTACCAAAATAACCAACCACGGGGGATTCGTGATTGCGTCTCTACATTCCTGTAATGAGTGGTTACTGTCTTTGAAATTTTATAATTTACGCGCATGCTTCATGTGCCGCAAATTATGTGCAGTTATGTGTAAAAAAAACAAAAAAAAAAGTATCTTCCACCTTTTGAGCAGCAGCCAGTTTGTACAAATACACATAAAAGGTTCATTTCAGATGCCAGCTTTTGTTCTTACCTTTTACAGTTTAGAGATGGCTTTTTGTTGATGATGATAGCATTTAGTATTGGTAGTACATAGTATTCTGACTGATTATAGGGTGCCTGTGTTTAGTGATGTGACATAAAAGATACTGTAGTTAAATAAGGTAAATTATAGAAATTGAGTTCCAGAAGGTATTGAATTTCAGGGGGACAATCCTGCACAGTGAAAAGAGAAAGGGGTTATGTGGAATTTACTCTGACAAAAAGGAAGGCACACAAAGTAGCAAAGATTTTACATTTTAAACACGGGGTTGAGCAAAAATTTCCACAAAACAATTACAAAGGAAATTTTCTTTTAAACATGATATTTTACATTAGAAAAAGCTGACAGCGCATAAATATTTTCTTTTATCACTGTCCTCTATAAATCTTTGTTTTATTAGTCATTTTGAGCTGTTTTATGATCCAGAGGGTGAGAAAATCATGAAGAGTAGGGTCACAGCTCTCCTCACACAGCACAACATGATCTGTCATTCACTCCAAAGAAGCACAAACGATGGAGGGATACGGATTCATTATGTGCTGAAGTTACTCTATGGGGGAAGGGATATACATCCCTGATATAGATAAGAAGGGAAATGCAACAGCGGGTGGTTAGAACCCCAGCTGGACCATTAACACAACACTAGCAGTCGCAAACTGTCTATAGTGATTCAAATGAATAAACACGTGTGTACAGGACACTTTACACCGCAAATGGGTAGTAATAAGCCCTAAGATTACTTCCAACAGTACATCCTTGCTAATTTCAAACACGGAGAACGATAGCAGTCTTCTGCAGTATTCCAAAACAGAGGCATAAAAGAAGCGGAGGACACACCAGACCCAGATTTCAAAAACAGAGGAGGACATCAGAGAAAGCACGCACACACACAGACTGGTGTTCAGTCCTGGTGGTGCGGACAGCGCTAAACTCAGACTATTCCCAGAATGAGTGTCTAACGGTCACGCTCACCCAGTCCTTTGGTGGAGACGCTGCGCGGCTTTCTAGACACTGAGGATTTTGGCTGTGACGAGCCCCTGCAGCGTCACTTGACCTGAACGAATAGGACGACGGAGTCCTTGTGGGTGGGACGCTATTATGACTTCGCCACTCGGAGCCCAACGCGATGCTGAGTCAAAGAACTTGCTTCACACTTAACTAATAGCTCTATACCTTCAGCTCCATCACAGGGGCTCAAAGAACACAGCAGCATATTACCATTTCTCTGTGTTGGGAGGCAGGCCTAACTTAAACTGTAGCAAATGCTACTAACTTCTAAAGTACATGTTTAGTTGTTAAAAACAAAGAACCCTGTTACTTCATGAACAGCATAAGCCTTTGGTATTGTGTTAGCATATGCCACATGAAACTTTAAAGCAAATAAATAAATAGATAAATACGAAAAGACAAATCAAAAGGCGTAAGGTTCACTAACTACAGTTTTTTACGACGCTAGGACACATTTCCGCAATACTTAGGTCACTTTTGCAGAACTCTTCACACAGTGAGCACAACAGAAGTCTATGTGGGCTAAACTGAGGATCAATTATCATTGCTTTGGGACAAAATGCATTCAATGACTACATCTCTCAAATTTCATGAATTCTTTTCTCACTCAGACACAACAACTGCCAAAACTCTTTGTACGTACAGGCCAATTTGCACATGCTTGCATACTGTTTTCAAAACTGTTAAACTTATGTTCAAAACAATAACATAATACAAAATTGAATAAGACAGCAATTTGCTACATTTCTACAGTAATATTTTAATGAAATATATTTTAAATCTTATGTTTTAAATGCTATAAAGACAATTGGACCAGCCACAGCTGGTGTTACTCTTTTAATTTCATTACAAAATCAGACAACTGCTGAATAGTTTTGTATTGTGATGTAAACATGTCTGATTCATTCCAGTAACATATATTGCAGTGAATTATAAACAGAGATGTGTCCTTGTTTTACACAAGAAAACACTGTATAAGTACAATGAGGTGGTTAGTGTTTTTTAGGTCATTGTATTTGTGTAGGGTGACAAGTGTGTTTGTCGAGCTGGTCAACCTTTGCTAGTGTTCTGGAAGACGGAATGAGTTGATTTGAGCCCTGAATATAAAAAGTGTTTGGTAGTGTAGTGCATTTTGAATAATCGTGTGAAATGAATCATGCTTTGCCAAGCGAAAGTTGGTTAGGACGAAACTCGTGTGAAGACAGAGTTTTCGCAAAAGTGACCTAAGTAGTCTCTGGATTGACGAACAAATGTGCCCCAGCATCTGTAAAAAACTGAATATATGGAAGAATAGTAAAGAGAACTACTTTATTCTGATTTTAATCACTGCATATAGTACATGTACTTAAAATGGCACTAACGCTAACCAACAACCCTAAACCTGAACCCTAACATAAATGTCCTGTACGGGAGAACATTTCATCAATTTAATGAAGCTGCTGACAAAAAACATATTAATTTTACGCAACTAATGTTTGCTCAATTTACAAAACTATTTTACTAATATTAATCAAAGTTTTGTGGTTTCTGGAATTTATTGATGGTGTGTTTAGTTCAAAAAAATCTGTTCTTAATTCTGCTTTAATGCTGTGACCAAACTAAGAACCTTCTCATTGTTTCTAATCCAGGTTATAAATAGAATGATCTGATTTTTGCCTTCTACAAACCATGCACAAAACAAATTTTAATGTGTTTTTTGTCTTACTTTGGATTTTTGAATAATGTAGCTTGACTGTACTGAATACTACTTGAAATCACGAGTAGCTTCCCTACGAGCAGCTTCGTCCCAAGTTGCAGTTTCGCAAAGCCTCTTCCCCCACACACACCTTATTCGAGAGCTAAAATTTCTCACAGCCATCAATCCTGACAATGTGTAATGGAGGCATTAGAAAACAAAGGACAGTGGCATTACTATGAGTCAGCCGCGGAGAACATCTGAGAGACAAGCTCAACTAGTTTCACCGGACACCAGCCTGAGAAACAATTGCAAGACTTTCACGGCTTGTTTACATGGCTTCGGTTAGTAGAACTTATTAGATGTTAGTTCTTTTTTTATGCTCTCAGTTTGTATTTAGTGGCTAATAATGTCATATTTTTTTGTTTAAAATTTTTTATATTGTTTTTTTTTTTTAGCAGCGCTCTCTGCACACTGGGGGGTTCGCCATGTCAAGTTGAGCCGAGACCGCCAGAACAAGCAAGTAGAAAGTGCTGCTGCTCACTTTGTGTGGTGCGAGCTTGTTTTTACAGAGAATTTTGGTCACGCTCACATTCTTTTTCCGACGGCGCCCTCGCTTGCTCCTTTGCCCTCTCGCCGTACTTATGTGATGGCAAGGCTTGCCAAGCCTGCCAATTATGCGGGATGACAGGTGGCACCTTGCAGGTGGGCAGGCTAATCGCATATAAAGATGTCACTTCATTAAAGAAATCCGTTTAATGTAGCCACTGGATGGATTACATCGTCCAAACCCAACTCCGGCTTGGTGGTCAGGTTTGGTGCTCGACTTGACCAGCATGGCGGGAGCAATGTGCCCGTCGTATGTTCACAGTAAACACAGGGCCTGTTTTGTGGTGGCCAGATTGTCGGCCGTCCAAGGACTGTCTTTGTAGACGATTCAGATTATCTAAAGTGGCGGAAATCATTTGCTTCGGTTTATTGACTTCCAAAAAAAGTTTTTTTTGCCTAGTTTCTGAATTTACGTTTCCAAAGTTATTGCAATTAAATTGTGAATCTTCAGACAGATGTCAAGCAAATAGTCAAGCTTGACAACTCAGACAACAGCTTAATCTAATTAAAAAAATAAAAATAAATAATACTATTCATCAAGGATGCATTAAATTGATCAAACGTGTTGTGGAGACATTTAGAATGCTCCAAAAGATTCTATTTCAAACAATGCTGCTTTAAAATATATATATATATATATATCTATATATATCTGCAAACCTGAAAAAATAAAAGTATCACAGTTTCCACAATATTGTGCCGCACAACTGTTTTCAACATGATATTCACACAGAAAACAGTTATTTTAGGTATAATAATATTTAACATTTTTACAATAGTTTTGATCAAATAAATGCAGCCTTGTTGAGCAGAAAGAATCTTTGCATTCAAACATTTTAAAAAAAAATATATCTAACCGACCCCATTGATTAAATAAATACAACATATATATTTATAATTTTTTTTTATAATAATATTTTTTCATATTTAGTGTATTTACAAAAATCACTAATTCACTATATAAATGCTAATATGCTGATGGATTACATAAACTTTTATGGAATTGTATGAAATTGGTATGACTGTATGATACTAGAAAATAATACTAGAAATACTAGAATAATACTAGAAAATACCCCCCCGCCCAAAATTACAATAAATAAATAAATAAAATACACCAGAATGTTTCCTGAGTAGCAATATCAGCATTGTGTGAACACAAAACAAAGCAAAGGGAAGTAATAGACCACAGTTAAACATCACACAATACCAACCAGACGTAGTTTAATTTTTTGTTTTTTTTTTTTTTTTTCATTGAAAGCGAGTATGTGGTGAAAGCCCTGCTGACAAAAGACCACCCTTAAACAGCTCGGAGGGGGTCTGGAGGTTGTGTGTGCTCACAGGATCTAAGTGTGACTGGTGTTCAACCTTATAATGTGGGGACTGCAGAGAAATGAGAGATGAAAAGATGAAGACACTAAGAAACCTGCAGCAGTCAGAGCCACAGGGCTCCGTCCTCAGACCGTTCATTAATAATCCTTGTCAAAAAAGTTGATAAATGCGTCTTTTTAAACGCTTCTCAGATGACTGCAGCGTTCAGGCTCTGTAATCGATACCCTTAAAACTAGACAAAAATACAGCAGGCGTCACTGTGTCTCTCAGACCTGCACCTGCCAAAGACCTTCTCACGGTACGTCTCTGTTGCTATGCAGTTGCTAGGGTGTCATGAGAAATTGCTAGGATGTTCTGGCAGTTGTTAGGGTGTTGTTAAGAACAATATTTAATTGAAACAAACCATTTGTAACACTATAAGGCCACATACACCACATTTAAATACCGGAGTGAATCCCCTAAATTATTTTTTGGTGTGTATGAAACAGAACTCACTCTCGTAACTGTGATGACTGACACCGTCTTAGCCACATTTTGTCATCTTGGTGTCCACTATTTTTGACTAAAGTATTATTAATATTACATTAATATTATTATTATTAATATTACAGCGAACAAAGATTTGCTATTTTTGGTGATTTTTACCTAAGCCACTGTGGACAGAGCCTCATGGTTTGTTTATGTTTGGAAGGTAGCTTTGCAAAGTGCGCCCTTGAAGGGTTGCCATGTCCTCTTAATATAAGCAACACTTATTAATCGTCTTTGAGCTTGTTTTTTGGACTTGGCTCATAAAGTGTTCCATTTTGCAGAAATAATAAAGCAGGCAGGTGCAAATCAAAATATTTTGTTTTGTGGCTTATTTCCAAGACAATGCATTTGGGTTTAAGTTTATTATAGACTGGTTGTTATTTGCCACTTTTTATTGCAAGGTCTGGCAACACTGGCATTGCTTGCTTGCGTGATTTCTGATACGCATTTACATTCACCATTGACAGCTATTTATTCAGTTCTTTCTGTACACATTGTTTGAATTTATGTAAATGCAATTGTCACAACCTAAAATTTTCAGGAGACAGTTCGGCTGTAGAATGCAGTTGTGACTCCCATAAATTACTGAACTTTGTGTCTACAAAACATGATTAATCACTAAAAGGTGAAATTACAACCACATTTTGGTGCGTACATGGCCTGAATGTCTTTGCTGTCAATTTTGATCAATTTCATGTGTGTGAAATGTGATAGTTGTATTATTAAGCACTATGTGATTTAATGCTTTTAAGGTTTTGTGTATGACTTCACACCAGTACAAAATTCCATAAAGAACTGGCAGAGCCATACCATCTCATATTGATATTTATTCTGCCGCTTCATAACAGGATGACATCACCATCCCGGTCCAATCACATGCCAGTTTTCTGCCGCTTCGAGTGACATCAGTGTGTCTTAAACTTAAAATTACGCCGGCTTCTCCTCTGCTGCTAGATAGCTTGTAACTCTGTGGCTTTAGCTGTGGCTGGGAGTGCTGTCAGAATGTGACAGAAGAGATCACCTCCTCCGGCCAGGTGAGGAGCTTAATTACCGCACATCAAAACAAATGTCAGTTGGAGTGCAGCCAGCCACAACAACACCCACTCATTGTTAGGCATCACATGTTGTTTAATAGAGCCTCTTTTGCAGTTGTTATTGTCTGGTGTGCTGTCGCTATTTGTGGCTACCTTCAGCTTTCTCTAACAGGCAAAGATACTTGTTTATATATATATATATATATATATATATATATATATATATATATATATATATATATATATATATAAAAACTGTCCCCCAACACTGTCTTTGGTGATTATATTTGATATGATTATCCCCCCTCTCGGAAGAGTTTCAGCTTAATGAGGCATGTATTTAGACACACAGTCTTAAATGAAACTGACACTATTGACACATTATGTTTTTTGAAATAAATCTTTTGCACTAAGGCTACATTTATTTGATGAAAAAAATGCAATAAAAATCAATATTATGAAATATCATTAACTCTAAAAACAGCTGTTTTCTATGTGAATCTCTGTTAAAGTGTAATTTATTTCTGTGATGAAGCTTTATTTTTTAGCAATACGTAACTGAACGAA
>NC_056612.1:185276-185483 GCF_018340385.1 Cyprinus carpio
CTGTCTTTGGTGATTATATTTGATATGATTATCCCCCCTCTCGATATTTCAGCTTTTAATGAGGCATGTATTTAGACACAATAGTCTTGAAATTGAAACTGACACTATTGACACATTATGTTTTTTGAAATAAATCTTTGCACCAAGGCCACATTTATTTGATGAAAAATGCAATAAAAAAATCAATATTATGAAATATCATTACAC
>NC_056612.1:185556-206555 GCF_018340385.1 Cyprinus carpio
GCTCACACACACACACACACACACACACACACACACACACACACACACACATATATATATACATACATATACATATATATATATATATATATATATATATATATATATATATATATTCATTCAGGATTCTTTGATGAATAGCAGAGTGCAAAAATAACTGCATTTATTTTAAACAGAAGTTTTGCAACATTAAAAATATATTTACTGTCGAATTTTGATCAACAATGCATCCATGCTGAATATAGTATTGTTTTTTTATTATTATTTATTTATTTTTTCTACTGACTCACTTTTGAACAGTTGAGCGAAAATTTAGAATGGAGCTTCCCCTTCAGTTTCATTAGTTTTGAATTGAATAGGCTACAACTACATCAAGTTTGGAATGACAGAAAGATGCATTTTATAAACTGGGACATAAAAAATCTATACAAGAGGTAATTCATTCTGGTAATTAACTTCTGTCCACTGCTAAACCACAAAAGTTAATAAACTCTTAATAACGTCAATTAATAACTCAATCTCAAATGTCTATGTGTAGTGCTTGATGCATGTATCTGTGGTGCCCTGCTGTCCTTGGGTTTTATAATATGGCGTTGATCCCCAGGACTGCAGGGGGGCAGTATAATCTGTAACCCAGTTGGGCATCTGTGAGGTGATCAACGGCCAGATACACATCCATTTCGCACCTCGACGCTGCTCTGTTATTGCCCCTGGAACTCACTCCCTGACCTTTATATATTATTTGTTACCTTGCAAACATTGACATTGAGAAGTCGGTGCTCTGCCCGGCATCTATTGGCACGCCCGGCCGCGCTTGTGAGGTAGTAATAATTAGCATCGCTTCGGCTGGTGATTTGTAATGCATGTAAGGCTGGAAGTGAAGGTGGGTTATGTGTTTGTGTTTACGTGATGCCAACGCAACATTTCTTGAGCACCTTATGTGAGCAGAGGCGTGGACAGCGCGTTACTCATGAAGCTCTTTGCAGCTCATTAATCTTTGGAAAGGATCTGCTGAATGTGAAGCTAATTAGGACCGCTTGAGGGAAACAGCTCACCTACAAGCCAGCCGTCCTGGCCCACACAATCCGTTCCCACTCTTTTCTTAACCGCTTGTGTTTAATTTGTGTGAGACCCGGTGGGTTGACGAGCCGCCGCTTTGTGACCCCTGGGTTTTCCCTCCGTCTCTTGGTGACTGATCTGTGAGATCTAGAGGAGTTGTGGGTAAAGGTAAAGCTTCGGGCCTTACCGTCTCCAGCAGAACCGCAGATTAACTCTAGACTTTTTGCTGTGATCCTGACGCCAAACTAATCCCTTTTCAGTAACGCTTCGGGTCACAACTCTCTGATCTTAGACTCTCAATGTGTTCTTCTCCATTTGGGGTTTAAAGGAAGCTTAGTCTCATCTGTGAGAGAATGGTTTGAATGGGGGTAAAAATACTTTTTGGAAGAAAGAGAGGTAACCTGTATTGGGTATCTTAACGAGGCCGCTTTACCTGATTTAACCACGCAAAATGAGTTGTGGCGATTATAAATTAATGTATTTAAGTTGATTCAGTAATAATAAATAATATTTTTTTTGGGGGTGAATTTGAATAAAACCAGTTAATTTAGATTTGGCCATCTTTTATTCAGTGGGAGTAGGAAAAGTGAAAATACTATTCTATTTCAAAATGTAAAATGTAATTCAATGTATTGCTTGCCGTTTCTTGGTGCAATCATTTATGAACTTTACTAGCAGTTTCTGAGTGAAAATTGTTTCACAATAAATCATACACATTAATTTTTCAGCTAACCGATTCATAGCAGTAGATTCCGAATTGAATGGACTATCTAAAGAGGACTTATGTAAAATAAATAGAAAATGGTATTAATATATTTGTAACTAGATTTTTTAGATTATTTTTATATGCTCAGTTTTAATTTCTACATTTAGAGTTAATTTTATGTGCTTTTGTCATTTAATTATTATATTTTAATAATTTCAAATAGTTTTAATTTTGTTTTATTTCCATGTTAGTTTCAGTATTGATAATACGATCAGCCTACTTATTTTATTTTACCTAAGGCAACATTTATTATTATTATTATTATTAGTAGTGTGTGTATGTATTAGGAAGTAGGTTAGGTGTATTATTATGGCTACAGGGAGGGTTATGTTGTTTCAGCTTAAATAAGGTATAGATACAGTATACATACCGGATGCATGAAGTATATAAATGCAAAGTTATTGCATTTTTTCTAGTGTTGTGAAGAGTCAAGCACAAATTCCACGGTCTGGATCACAGGGGAGGTTGTACAGCTGGCAGTAAAAGTATGGCAGAGGGTGAGTAGTGTGCAGTGGGCACAACCTAACCCTCAAACCAGGAACAATCCTGGCGGCATTGTTTAAAAACTGTGTTTTTTTGGTGAAGGTGTTTCTTCAGTTTTACCAACAGTTTGCAGGGGAATTCCCTGAGGAGTATGTTTGTGTGTGTGACCTCTGCTTTTAGTAGTTTGTCCTCTAAACTGATAGTGTTCTCCTGACAATGGGCCTGACCACATCCCCCTTCCCAGCAACCTTATGCCTGGGTCACAGCTCACCCCAGGAGTCAGGCAGACACTGACTATCAGATAACATGAAGTCACTGAAACGGGGACTCAAATGCACATTCACGCAGGTGTCGAACAAATCACTGGAATAAGAGCGGATGTTGTCTCTGCTGTGTTCGTACTGTTCATATTTTGCAGGCTTTTTGTTCATATAAAATCAAACATTAAAACACAAATCGACACCTGCAGAGAGGAATGTTTGCATGTCAGAAGCTGATTTCATGCAGTTATGCACACCTTTAAACCGCTCAATCACACTGATTAACTGACGCTGATTACACTCCTCACTGAACTACTGAGGCACGAAAGCCATTAGACGTCCTTGTTGGCAGGGCTGGACAAAATTAAGTTTAAGAACCAGCTCTGTTCAATTCATGAGCTGGAATTGAATATGCCACACACCTATGACAGAAAGAGGAATTGACTGAATTACAATTTAAAGTCACTCAATACAATAGAGTAATTATATGTAGTGCTACACACGACAACAAACAGCAAGAACAGAGAAGTTTAAAACTGTTTAAGGTGGGAACGTTGACCCAAAATGAAATTTCAATCATCATTTATCACCCACATGCTCTTCAACCCCTATGACATTGTTTATTCTGGCAACAAACATATCTTCTGTGCAACACATTTTTATTCATTATTTATATATATATATATATATATATATATATATATATATATATATATATATATATATATATATATATAGTAACAATACACTCACCGCTTAGTTACTCAGCGGCCAATTTCTGTCCTTTTTTTTTTAATAAATATATGTGAAGAAATCCCACTTTTTTAACCATTTATTCATTAAAAAATTGCCAGTGACCAGGATCTTTTTGACACTCGAAGACTGGAGCAGTAATGTAAGTGCTTTCCATCACAAGAAGAATTAAAAAAGCTATTATTTAAAATTGTATATTATATATATCATCTACTCATATAGGTCTATATATATAGTATATCCGTATATATATACTATATATATATTTATATATATATATATAGTAATATATAAATACAAAAAAAAAATGTTTTTTTTTAGATTGATATAAAGAAACATGTAACAAACATGTTTTATTTATTTATTATTTATTTATTTATTTATGGTATTATTTATTTATTTTTTCTCCTAAGGTAGGGTAGCAAACATTGATCTATATAATGGAATGTTTCTGGAAAATGTCAAGTGTTGTGCTTATTGATAATATGCTATGTGTAATTCTATTGATGAAATTTTTTATTAAAAACATACATTGTTTTTTGAAATTACTTTCATTTACCATTACATGTAAACTGAATCACACTGAATCACAATTTAAATCAACTGATATGTCATTTAAAAGAATTTAAAAACACTGTTGATGCAGAAGAAATCAAGCTACATGCAAACAAGGAGTATGAATTTTTCATTATTATTATGCAAGAATAATAATATTATAATAATAATACAAGATGCAAAACATGGACACGAAAACTAACTCTTTTGCTCGAGTTGCACACACACGACGGGTAGTTGTCGATGCCACACGCTAAAAGCTGTTGTTGTTTTTTTTTTTCCTCTTTCACATTTTATTCCCTTTTTGTATGTGCACATTCGCAAGGCTGGTCCCTGCCCCCCTGCCCCCCCCCCCTAAGGACGAAAAGAGTGCAGTTCCCGAAAGGTGTGGGAGCTGGAGATTTATGGCAGCAAGGCACATGGCTGGGAATTGCAGCGGTGGAAATTAGTCCCCAAGAGCATATTAGAACCGCTAATTCAGCCACAGGTTCAGCGGACCCGCTGCATCAACCTCCTTAAAAAGCCAGCGTAGATGAGCGACCCGGGCATCAGGACGGACGATCGCCTGACCCTCCACAGAAAACCAGCGGAGACCCACACCTATGGAGACAGATAGTCTCAAATATAAGCACGCAAAAAAACGATTCACACAGCGTAGACAATTTCACATGCATGAAACTATTCAGTACACACAACATAAACACGTGCCGGAAAAATCTCATATTCACAAAACGCAATACATTGCGCAAAATAAAATTAATACTATTAAAAATACATGTCACAAAATGCAAACACAATTGTAGATATACAATGTGCACACAAAACTTGAATTTTTAAAATGTACGAGTGTCTGAATGTACAAACGTTCCTTTACTACGAAGCACTCGGATTTGGGGTGTTTTTGAGACTTGCTGGCAGAGAGCTCTTCCCACGGGGTCTGTCGTGACTCTTTAGCATCCGTGCGGCTGACCATTCAACAATCCATATCACAACGCCACCGAGAGTGCATTCAGAAGCTCGAGGCAACGGGGAGACGTCAAAGAGAGAAGCCATAGAAGCCCCTGGACGTTACTTTTATAAATACTATACAACAATAATTAATCAGATATACTATCCGGCTCTCATCACCAAAGAACTCCCCGCCAAGCCTTCCAGCCAGCCTCTGCAAGATTAACAATGACAGTTTGCACGCCATTGCCATTGCTAGAAGATTTACATCTGTCAGATTGCAGGCTGCTGATGCGCCATCAAGCTTAGTTTGAGTCTGCGCTGGCCAGAAACGGAAGTGCTAAAAACGCAAAATGGGCTTCACTTGTCTCCAAATGAGTTCCACTATCAGCAGGTCCATTTCTTTACTGTCTATGGATACTGATGTGGCTTACCGCCTATCAATCCATATTGCGCAAAAGGTGCTTAGAATCAGGCTCCTTTGAATGCACTCCTCAGTGGCTTATGATAAGATTGGCTGGAATGGTAAGCTCGCGATTCGATTGGCTAAAGAGCACGACAGAAATCTATCGTGGGAAGAGAGCTTGCGCCAGGAAAGTCTCAAACACACACACAACTGAGTGGATTCGTGAGTAAATGACGATTTGTACATTCAGACACTCATATACTTTTAAACATTCAAAGGTTTTTTGTGCACAGTTGTATATCTACTTAATTGTGTTTTGCATTTGTGAAAATGTATTTTATGAATATATAATTTTATTTTTATGATGTGAATTGCTTTTTAGTGAATATATATTTTTTTCAATGACGCGGAATTTTTTTTTGTGTGTAATGCGGAATTAGGTTTCATGCATGTGAAATTGTTTCACGCGATGTGTGAATCGTGGTTTTTTATGCGGAATTATATTTGAGACTAATCTGTCTCCATACACACCGCCCACCAGACACCTCGGTGGAGACAGAAAGGATTTAGTATAACACAAAAAAAGCTAAAGATGTATGTATGGTTTTTGTTATCCAACCAAGAGTAAAAAGTATAACACTGTAAGCCTCATACAAGACAGAATAAGCCCTAGATAACTTTAATTATTATTTTTATCAAATATCAAATATGTTACAGCAAAATGTAAATGTGTTATTTTATTTTATTTATTTATTTTTTATTTCTAATTTGGCTATATTTACAGTCAGATGGTTGGCTCCAGCTTTTGGTCTGTAAGAAAGGTTTTAGGTAATATTAGTGAAACATTACAGCACAGCGACAATGGAAACACTCTCATAATATGCATTTGCATCACTCTCTCTCTTGAATATGGCCGTATATTGTCAGGTTGAATATGTTTATCAATTACTTCACATTGCTTCCATATGTTCAGAGTGAGTTAAAGCATACGCTGAGGAGGCGTAGTAGTAGCTGCTTGAGATCTGCCCTGTCCTCTTAGGACAACGGCAGTGGATTTGTACTCAATCAGTAGCTTGTTAATTATTGATGGGCTCCTTCCTCACCCAAATGAGAGGGAAGCTGGGGTCTGCCTCCCGGCTGTGCTGGAGGACCCAGCAGTGAGTTCAGGCCTGAAGAGTCGCCCTGATGAGATGTGTCTACTTCCAATGAGCTCCCTCTGTGCTGAAAACACTCACAAAATCTGGACATCGTTTTTCAGTTTTATACCACATATCAGAAAAGAGATCTGAAAGTTGTATTCCAATATTATGCAAGCTCTGTACCTTCCAGGCTGTTTTAAAGGCATTTTACACTGAGAAATGACAGAGTTTTACAGGATCTCCAGTGATGAGAAGAATCCTTCAGCTTTCGGTGAGGCATTAGGGGTGCGTGACAGCCCTGATAAACGTGCGGAAAGGGTACTCCTTTCAGGCCAGTCCTAGTAAAGCGCTGACATCCACCGTGGTTCAATATTCCTGGCAATAAAGCAGGATTATAGATCTTTTATTGTGGAACTCAAGAGTTCAATTGCTTTTTTTTTTAATCAGAGTTTCATAGACCTAGCAAGATCATTACATTTTGTCTCAAACAAACCCTACCAAAGAAAGCTCGCCCATGCCACACAAAACAACATTAACTACATATGTTTACTGTGTGGACGGCTGATTGTCCTGAAACAATCCAAACAGCCCAGTGATATCACTCTAGCAGCAATCTGTTGCAAGATCACACTGTAACTAGTAAAGTGAAGCTATGTTCAGTTTATTCAAAACAATAAGAGATACATGTAAAAAAATAGTTCTATAATAGCATAAATAATAAATGTAAATAATAGTTCTATAATTTTTCAGAGCCCATACTCACAGAACCCAACAATTAAAATATGCTTTGGTAGTAAACTGGGACTATCGATTTACCCCCCTCCCCTATTTAATAAGTTGAGTGATTTATTTAAACTCACTCCTCTTATAAATTTTGCATCTGAACTGAAACTCCCACAGAAGCTATATGCAACCAAGGTCGCAAAATAACTGGGCACACCTTTTGGTTGATTATTTTTCACTGACAGGTTTTTTTTTTTTTTTATAACACTAAAGAGATGCTAGGTAAATATAGCTCAGATTTCATAAATTGTTATCTCAAGTTATAATGCAGTATACGCTTTTAAAGATAAATTGTAAGTACTATAACCAATAACATAAAAAGTCTCCCAGCAGTCCTCATCATATCTCCAACCATCGCACCATCTTGTTTTCTTCCCCTGTTTTCCCCTGTATGCCTTTTTGAAAAAAGAAGAAGAGGAAGAAGAAGAAGAAGAATAAAAAACATAGACATGGTTAAGTTAAAGGTGAAAAACGATGGAAATCGAAAGCAAGTGATGAATAAAGAGCGGCAGAGGAGAGGTTAGTCCATCTCGCTGCGGCAGGTCCAGGTGTCAAAGTTGATCTATACTGTAAGAACATTTGGGGAGTCGCTATACCTCTGCATCTAGCCCTTCTGCCATGTTCAGATGGTTATTAAGACAGAAATAATAAGCCGGGAGCTTTTTCAATTCCAACCATAATTTATTTCTGTATTGGCCTTTCCGACAGCAGGGAGTGATGGAATTTTTCCTCACCTTGGTACCGTATAGGGATCTCCCGCGAAGTCCTGTAATAGTTATCACAAGCTTCACATCTTTGCAAAATAGAAAACTCGGACCATATGTACATCATGCGGTTATGTGATGTCGCGGAAATTAAATATACTTCAGAAATGCATTCGCTGCACTGATTGGTTTCTCCGCTGCTCTCTTCCTCTCTGCGCCGCCACATATATCTCTGACTTTCTTTTGAATTACGAGGTGAAGTCGGTTTGTCTTGGCATGAGGACACTACTGTACACGTTGTTTCATTGAATAGAAACAGGAATGAGGTGTGTGTAATGAGTAAGTGTGTGTGGTGGTGTGTGTGTGGGTGGGGGGGGAACCATGTAAAGCGTTAGATACATGATCAAACGGGGGGAATGAACATTCCCGTGTATATGGCACACACACATCTACCACAAATGTTTCTACAATACCTGTAGATTAAATAAGAAAGAAAAACACAAATCAAAAAAAAAAATCTGCTGCATAAGCATATGCGACTGAGATTGAAACCTATTCGTTGTGGTTTGCATCACAAGCTCCTCTATGGTTCCTGTACATGGAACTCAAATCCAAGTTTGTTTATAGGTTTTGTATGCGCCATTTTGGTACGGTGCTAGTTAGATAAAGAATGGGGGCCTCGATTCAGGACCAGACTCTCCCTATAAAACCACTTATTCAGACTATCTAGACAAGCAAGGCTAGGGCCACAAACTCCAGCCCAGGTGTTGGTTTGGAGGCGTGCATTAAGAGATGGCAAGTTTGTCACAGTTTGACTGAGTTGATGTGAGCAAAAAATATCTTTCCCCAATTGGTGGAAATAAAAAAAAAGAACCTGTGTTAAGAAGGGAAAGTTTTGCATATTTTCACATTTTAAAACAGGCTTGTGTTTTAAAACTAGTGTGTGTTGTTTACAGTATTTGTATCGTTAGTTATTTATTAGGTACAATGCACGTTAAGCAACATCAATTATAAAAAGGCAAAACGTGTAAGCCTGCTTTTTGATTATAGAAAACAAATATAAAATTTGCATTTGCGGTCCTAGTGGCAAGTAATAAAAGTCATTAGTAACAAAATAAACAAATACTGTAGTAGTCAAAGGGAAACAAGCATTATTCAAAATGATTATTGAGATATTGATCAACATGAATATTGATATTATTGATTATGTTTGACATGCATTAGATAGATAATTAATGTTAAGCGTAAAATCTAAATTGGTCCTAGAAACATTCCCCAGTGGGATAACTTATTTCTCTTCTTCCAAAATCAAGAATTATGAGACAAGGAATTCAGGGATGTATCTTCCTGTCTGAACTGTATGTTACCGTTGCAAGCTGTGCCCTGATGACACACCAGTCTCTCTCCTCCTCAATGAGATAATCGAGCAGCTCTTCACCTCGGCCCAGCAGGCAGGTGCTTTCCTTCTTCAATTATGTTCACACTCAAACCAAAGCCAGTTCAAGGCAGAGAAATCCATTCGTTCAGACTGTGCACGAGGCCTTCATCATGTGTAAAGCTTTGAGAATAAGCCATGTCAGATATTGAACAGGCTGGCTGGCGAGCACTTTGCCGTGTTACTGTCTATAAATCGTGCTTACGTGCAATATTTCATCAGGCCCGGGCTGATGTGCCTGTTGGGATTGACGTCTCTCCAGTTCATTTCTCTGCTCTATAATCCTTAACATATTTGCTCAGGCCATCCCCCGCTTTGATTGTGTGTATTGACAACAAATCAAAGAGGAATAATGTACGGGAGCCTGTTGGAGGGGCCAAGGGCTGTCGACCAGATAGCCACAGATCTTGGGATCAGCAAGTCTACACATGTTTGCTGGAAGAACCAGCGAGGACGCTATTGATCGCCCGGGGAGACATGTGGGATGGACAAAGACTGATTCTTCTGTAAGCAGGTCGTCACTTTAACGGCATCAGAATTGCAAACAGAGGGCTCGCAGACAACTTTGACTCCCCCCGAGCACCCGGCGTGAGGTTAAGTAATAGACAACAAACTCAATAATCAGCTCAGACCTCGTCTTAGATGCCTTTGCTCTAAAGGTAATGTGTGTGTGGATCAGAGAAAGTTTGTTTTTTTCCCCTTCAGGGCTATTCAATAAATGAACGCAGGAGAGGGGGCCCATCTCACCTCGATGTGAGTGTCTTTGAAATGGGTTTTGTATTGATTTTTGTAACTACCCTGTTAGATGACGTGCTATGCTGTAACGTGTGATTTCTAGATGGGGCCAGCCCCAAGCAGGTTATTGAGGTGATAACTGTCATTTGGTGGGACAGAAAAGCAATCATAGCTTTTTTCATTACTTCGTTTTGTCCCCCCTCGCTCGCTATACCCAGTGGGATCACTTGACATATTATGGCTTGTGTGATTTAACTGCGCTCTTAAATTAAGTGCTGGAATATCAAGCTGCAGCTTTGGAAAAAATAAACTCTGTGTCAAGGGATCAGATGCCCTGTAGGTCAAAGCCATGAACTTGTAGTGCCGCACTCATCAATTCGAACTTGTGTACGCTTGTGTTCTTTGAGGGGGGACAGAAGAGTTTGATTATGGTTATAAGGGTCATGGCTGCAGCTCGGCTCGGCCCATAACATCATCAGCACAACACTGTCATTGTGCCTGGCCAAAGGTCGTGCTTTGTTTTTTCTTTCCTCTTTGTTGGAACCTTCACGGGAAGGTTGTCAGCGAGCACTAACCATATTAGTTTAACTTAAATGCTAAGCATGTCACAATGATTTAGCATTAACACACCGCATGAACAGTACAGCGTCAATGTCAGGGCAACTTTGCCAGGGGGAAAAGGGAAGTCTCTGTTTCCATTTCAGCTTAACTAAATCATATTTTACACATTCTGCTCTGAATAAAAGCATGTCTGTTAACTAACAATACTTTGATTCTCAATTGGTATAGAACAGTTTTTGGTCTTATATTTTGGGTTCCTGGGTGTAGTAAATGTCTAGTCTGCAGATTAATGACGTGGATTTGGTGATGGCAAAACAAAAGTTACTTGGGATTCAAAGAAAAGTCACAGAGTGGCTGTAATGTGTTAGTTCACTCAAAAGTTAACATTCTGTCATAATTTACTTATCATTATGCTTGTATCAAATTTTGTATGACTTACATTCTTATGTGGAACAGAAAGATAGAGTCAGAAAAAGCTAAAGACTTGTGTTTCTATGTATATAAGAATATTTCTATAAGAGTTGTAAGTTTTTCTGAAAGGTTTTTTTTATATATAAGAAATTAATACTTTTATTCATCAAAGATGCATTAAATTGATCAGATGTAACAGTAAAGACATGTATAAAGCTGCAAAAGGTTTCTGTTTCAAATAAATACTGTTGTTTTGAACTTGCAATTCATCAAAGCATCCTGAAAATTTCCAGAGAATCATGGTTTCCTCAAACACATTTCGTGTTTTCAACATTGATAATAATCAAAAATTATTCTTGAGCAGCAAATCCATCATATTAGAATGATTTCTGAAAGGATCATGTGACACTGAAGACTGGAGTAATTATGCTGAAAAAATTCAGCTTTGATCACAAGAAATCAATTACAGTTTAGAAGATATTCACATACTGTAAAGCAGGCTGTTTCAATTGTAATAATATTTCACAATGTTACATTTTTTTGGCTGTATATTTTATCAAATAAATTCTTTAAAAACATTTTAACAGCATTTTACTTTTTTTTTTTTTTTATGTTGTGGTTAAAAACTTCCAAATTAAATGTAAAACTTGGGGTGAGGGGAGTCACATTTGAAAACCTTTAATAACCATTTCTATTTTCGTCCGGGGTAGGTTTTTCATATCGTGGCATGTTTGCTTGCACTTCCACCCCAGCCTGGAGGTCACCTTCGATTCATGCATGCATGTCAGTAGCGGCGACAACAGAGACGAACAGGCCGTTAAGCTACAGCCGGGCAATATTGTTCTGAGTGAACATCCTGTAGAAAAAAGAGATGGCGCGTTAACCAGTAATGTCATTAACAGTAGGCATAAGGTGATCCCCTCATCAGCTGTTCAATGTGACCCCATTATTCTCAATCAAGTCATCCATTCACGTGCTTGCGGTGCCGATCCCAGCTGAGCGCCTTCGGGAAGCATCCCTCATCCTCCGCGGCGAGGAGAGGGCGGCTCAAGCGCCTCAAGGTGTTATGGACTGTTATCCCACAACCCAAGACCATTGCATGGATGGCTGCCCTGAGTGAGAATAATGAGGGTCACATTGGGCATATGGTACTATTGTGTCCCCTGCCCGTCTCTCCTCAAAAAACTTCGATCCAAACTTGGCTAGGCGAAAAAAAAAAAAAAAGCGCCCAAAGCCTGGCGACATCACAAAGTTTCGCCATCAACTTTGCAGCAGTTTTAATGAGCCAGTGCCCACTGTTCTGGCGAAAGGGCATTGCCGTGTCGACCTCGGGCACCTCGGAGAGTTAATGGAAACTGTGTAGGCTAAGCACGCTGATAGCAGCTACTTCGAGGATCCTGCTTGATGACCAGTCGCTTGCTGGTAAAGACTTTGGTCCGTGGTGAGAGCAGAAGGCGAGTTTCCAGCCATGGCGTCAGATGTGCCCGCCGACCCGGCGTAATACACCTTGTATCCAGATATGATCTGACCCAGTGTCCAGAAGACATTTGCAGTCAGCTTCAGTGGCCTTGGTAAATGTGGGTTACATGCATTATATATGTGCGAGCAGAGTTTACAGTTCTCTGAAAGGGCTATGCGATCTCTTGCATTCAGAATGAAATCTCGGAGCCGCAATCTGGATGTGTGTCACGTCTCTTGTCATTTTAATATGTGTTGAAAGGCTTTCTCATGCTTGTGTAATCTTCCACCGAGCTCTTGATTGTTGTTTCATCGCTGTTTTTTGATAAAGGCGCGTCTCGTAAACTAATTATTGCAGGTTTCTGTCATGATAATGATGGCTGTATTTCTCAAGGAAGATCCAGTTTCTCAGCTAACTTGATTAACGTTAAATTCGATTTGGCTCTGTTGATTAAAAGTTTCAATTCTTTTACCTCTGCAGCTCTAAATGTGATTTTATTAACATCATCTGTTCGCGGTTGTCGTCGCTGAAAGTTCATCGAATGAATTCCTGTCACAGCATTTTTCATGGAGTTTTAAGGTTAGGCTGTAAAAGCAATACGTAACTGAAAAAAAAAAAAAAAAAAACGCAAAAACTCTGAGCGACATCACAAAGGACTTTCGCCATCAACTTTGCAGCAGTTTTTAATGAGCCAGTGCCCACTGTTCTGGCGAAGGGCATTGCCGTGATCGACCTCGGGCACCTCGGAGAGTTGTGGAAACTGTGGGCTAAGCACCGCTGATAGCAGCTGCGCTCGAATCACACGCACTGACCAGTCGCTCTTCATTAAAAAGACTTTGGTCCGTGTCGTGAGAGCGAAGGCGAGTTTTCCAGCCAAAGCTGGCGTCAGATGTGCCACGCCGACCCGGCGTGTGTTTTACATAGCCATCAGATATGATCTGACCCAGTGTCAGAAGACATTTTACAGTCGCGCTTCAGTGGCGCGGGGCTAAATCGCCAGGTTATGCATTATATATGTTGCTTGAGCAGGATTTACAGTTCTCTGAAAGGGCTACATGCAGTCTCTTGCATTTCGAATAAATCTCGGGAGCCACCTGTCTGAATGTGTCACGTCTCTGTCATTTAATATGTGTTGCGAAAGGCTTTCTCATGCTTGTGTAATCTTCCACCGAGCCCGTTGATCAGTTGTTTCATCGCTGTTTTTTGATAAGAGCGCAATGCTCAGAGGCAAGTGTGTGCAGGTTTCTGTCATGATAATGATGGCTGTATTTCTCAAGGAAGATCCAGTTTCTCCAGCTAACTTGATTAACGTTAAATTTGATTTCGCTTCTGTTGATTAAGATTTCAATTAGCACACCTCTGCAGCTCTAAAATGTGATTTTATTAACATCATCTCCGTTCGCCTTGGTTGTCCAAATCACATGGAAAGTTCATCGAATAATTCCTGTCCCAGCATTTCATGAGTTTAAGGTTGAGCACAGCCAAAGTATCAATTGATTTGTCGTCTGGGTTGCATGTGTAACATCTTTAGGAGGCTGGATTTATGACCCGTTGGCTACTGAACTGGTTAAGCTATTACAGACTTTAAGATGTCAACTGACGGTCAGATTTCAGATCTGAACAGGTGCGACCAAGGTATTTAAAACCATCCACAGAATCTGTATATTAGTTCTTAGCAATGACATTTCATATTCCTGAAAGTCATGATCTACACATGTGGAAATGCTGCGCTTGTCATGGATGATGAATAAGACATCTTCAGTTACGTACTTTTTTATTTATTTTTATTTATTTTTTGAGGGAAGGGCATATCTGTCCTGACTCACTTTACAGAAGACTTTGTTTGACGCATAAGACTCATTTATTTATTATTATTAATATTTTTTTTATGTTTTTTTATTTATTGTTTTTGGTTTACATGATATCCTAGGCAAGATATAAACATACCAGCCAGGACTTTTTTTTTTAACTATCTTTCTAGTGTAGATGGCCTGTATACTCTCTCTCTCTCTCTCTATAGTACAAGAGTGTATATAGATGTACCTATGTACAGATGTGCACATTATATAAAATATAACTACGTATTTTTATGTAACAAATATGTAGTTCTGAATATAAATATGCATTTACATAACCTATTTGATTACTATCCTTTATTTGTATACACCATCTGACATATAAACCAGTGTGCTAGCTGTTCAAGTGATGGAAACAAACAAAGCTGTTTTGTGTCCTAGATGTTCTGTGCCCTGAAAAATAATAAAATGGAAAGGTGTTTAATACAAGGAAGACCGTGTCCTCCTAAGCACATTCAGGATAAAATTATTGCCTGTAGTGAAGCATGTGTTTGAAGTTTAAATAAAGACCACACACACACAACACACACCCACACAACCCACACCCACACCCACCCATATCCTATAAAATAATATAATAATAATACTAATAATAATAATCTAAATATAATAAATATATAAGTTATATATATATATATATCTATATATATTATACACACATTTTAGTGTATTTTATTTTTTAGTATTGAGTATTTTAGTCATACAAGAATTCATACAAAGCAATTTCTCAGGAAATTAAAAAACGAATATTATTAATCCTACACAAAGCATTTTCTTTTTTCACTGCATTATTCAAAAATATCACCAGATTGGTTTTGTATTTCAGCCATTATTCAGGCCGAAAGACCATGCTGCAGTGTGATGGGATTGTCATGCATTACAATCTTGGCAAAGTCAATTAATTACCAGTTTTTGTCAAAGTTTGGGAGCCATATATATGCTTCCTACTGCACGATACTTCCACCCTTCCAAAGCCACAGTGAATTACCCTGATACCCCCATCGTCCAAACCACGCGCAGCAGCTCAGACCTGAAAGCTTCTTTCTTTAGTCCAAGTCCGCTGAAATGAAATACTGAGAATATTGCTGTGCTGCGGGCCCCTAGTGAAATACGTCCCTAATTAGAATTCTCCATTCCTCAACAGATTTGCCCGTAATGTGAATTCTCTGTAGCTCGGCCTGACAGTCACTAATGTTTCCCTCATCATCCAGAGGAGAGTCCTGTTGACTCGTAGTCGCTCTCTTGCTGTCACCCAAACCTGCATGATAATGGACATTTTCTCAATGAATAAGCTACTGTTCGGGGGAGAATGTAAATGTGGGGTTTCTCTCTGCAGTTATTTCTAATAATGATGTTTAAAGTTTAGTCTAAGCAAGTTAAGTTTATTTTTTTTGCTAATTAAGCTGATATTACAAAGTTGGGTATTTAAATTATTATTTTTTATTAATTTTATGCCACAGAAAATATATATGTTTTTTTTCATGTAAACTAATCAAAGCTCATTTCAAACAAAAAGTGTAAAGCTTTATTTATGCTATTATTATTTTGTTGTTTAGCTTAGTTTATTAAAATAGAGGTATTTTTGTTTGAATAGTATTTAGTGTGTGTGTTTGTGTGTGTGTGTGCGTGTGTGCGTATATATATATCATCATGTTAGCACAGGCCCATTTAATAATATTAACAGATTCAACTTTATATTTTAATAATGTATTACTGGGTTTTGTGCGGTCTTCTAAAAGGTGTTTAAAATGCTTAATTCACACCTTCATAATTTAAATATAAAGGTTGGATTCACCCCAAAATTAAAATTAGCCGTGTTTACTCATTCTCAAAGCATCCTTGGTGTATCTAGCGTTCTTCTTTCAGATGAATCGAATGGGAGATATAATGAAATTGTCCTGGTCCATCAAGCCTTTCATTGGGAGAGTAGTGGGTGTTGGTTGTCCAACGGTTTGAGAGAGGCGTGATGAGAAATAAAGCGGCGCATCGGTAATAAAACATCTCTCACCGCGGTTTCCAGGGGGGGTAAATAAGAAGTCCTCCTGCTTAGCAAAATCCATGTGTTTTAGTAAGATAAATATCCCCTTATTTCAAACATAATAAAGGCTTTTCTCACTTCTGCTGGCTGTGTGGTACACGAGGAAGGCGTTCCAGGTGGATGGCAGTAAGATGTATGCGTTATGCACGTGTCTCTTTGAGAAAGTACAGAGAACAGAAGGAAACATAGTAGCCCCATGTATTTCCCTTGTATTTGTATGTTTTTCTAATATTTAATACCTAAACCTGCTAAACCCGTCTAGAACCCACATCTCATCACTTAAAGGCCCTCTGCGCCATGAGTGATCCCACAGCTTCTTCAGAGGAGGAGACTCTGCGAGTCTCCAGGCCAGGACCAGCAGGCTGAGGACAGCTTCCGTTCATCTGGCTATAAGGAGAAGCTGGAGACTCCCTCCGGAACTTGCCCCCCCTCCTCTCTCCTGCCCCCATGCACCACTGAACTCTGAACCTCAGCCACCCCCCACCCCCAACCCCCCAGCACCCCACTAGCACAATGGGACCAGCACCAGACACTTTATTGCAGCACTGAGTCTGCTCACTGCCTCATTCAGCATTTAACCCTCTGGAGTCGGTCACTTGGCGATATCACAGCGTTTGGGAGTATTTTCTCTCTGATAACTTGAAAAGAACTTAAATTACACTTTCAGTTTTGATCGTACAGAGAAGAGCAATACATCAATGAATCTGGCGGGAATCACTTTTTTGTATACAGACATAATAACAACAAAACTTTGTGCACTTATAAAATAAAGATAACAAACAAAGGAGTGCTGTCTGCAGCCTTTGTCTGCAGCTGATCTTCAGATACAAATCGTCATTAAAATGAACTGTAACTCAGTAGATACTCAGCGAAAAGGGAACGCGAGAGATATCTATAAGCCTGACATGTCTACTTTTAATACTAAACAAGTGCTGCTGAAAACAAATATTCTGTGATAAAGTAATCCATATGTGAAAAGCTCTTGATATCCGTTTTCCACCATTATCTTCTAAATGCGACCAGCCTTGGCGCCTTTGAAATTCAAATGTTTCACTGAAGCGCGCGGCTTTGAATACGCCCACCACAACCAAAGACAAACGCCAGCGGAACTTGTTTCTTCAAGTTTTATTATTTATTTACTGTTGTAGATAGGAGGAATAAGACGCCATAAGTTCACCCCAAAGATGTGATGATGTGGTTGAGGGATTTGAGATTTGGATTTCCCTCAGAAAAAAAGAGAATGAAACACTTTATTCAGCGAGATCATAAACATGAGTAAGTCTCTTTTTATTGATTTATATACGCCTACGATTTTCACACATAACGTGCTAAAGCATTTTACTAGTTAGACTTTTCACAAGACTTTTTCCAAACTATAATTCCTGACTAAATGTATAATCGTGAAATATTATGAAGTTTCAATAACAATATACACTACTATAACCATTCAAAAGCTGATGTAAATAATATAAATGTACCAATAAATGTAACTGTAACAAATGTAACAATCATTGCTGTTCTTTCAATTTATCCCCCCTAAAAAACCTGAAAAAAAAATATTCTCAGCTCTTTTTAAAACATTAATAATAATAATAATAATAAATAATAATAAATAATAATAATTTCTAATGATGTATAACAATAAATGATTTTTTGTAAAAATGATTAAGATTGTGTTAAGGATTTTCTGAAGGATTGTGTGACTGGAGAGTAATGATGCAAAAAATTCAGTTTGAAAGTCAGCTTTGATTTGTTCCTAATAAACTGTTTTAGCACTGCACTCACAAGTGAATATTAAGTTATTTGTGGGATAATAATAAATATATTCTAAATAAACTACAAACATAAAAATTATATACATTTATTTTGTCCTCACATTCTTTCTTTTAACTCATCCCTCTCAGTGACACAGCTGACTGAATGGCTCATTATGCAGCTCATTATGCAGGCCTTTGTCTTCTATTTCTTGTAACTCATCTCATGATAGTTGACGCCTACTCGCATATGACTTTTTACCAACAAAAAGTGTCTTAGAAAATTTAAATCAATATATTGTTTTCTGTAGAGTGAGTAAACAAGATGATTTTCACATCATTTAGAAAAAAAAAAATTCTAGGCTACAAGCTCCAGTTCTCAAAAAGTCCCCACAGAACCCAATTTTCTGTATGTGTTTTATTGCCTTATTCAAGTGATTTAACATTTTTAGTTTTTCACTAACCACGTGCATAAAACATTTTTTTTTCTCAAAAACACAATCATGTACATACATGCTGCTCCACATATTATTATAGCCCAGTTTGTGCTGATTACACAGTGAGGATTAGACTTTAGCCATTTAGATATTTATAGAAACTGAAAGAAAAGAAAGCACAAAATGTCAGGGCATGACAAAACTTCTCCAGGCCCCAAAAAATACCCTTAGACTCCAGAGGGTTAACTGACCTCATTCAGCTGCTCTGTCCGGTTTAAATGAAAGAACTACTCTGGTACATGCATCCTTTGTATCTTTCTTTTTACACTGACCTATTTGTATATGTTGTATAGTTGTACTTTATATTTTATTATCTTTATTTAATGTTCTACTGTTGAGTGTTATCTGTATGAACCATGGGTCTTAAGTAACACAATTTCAATTATCTGTATGTATGTACTAAAGTACATGGGGAAAAAATTGACAAGGAAGCAGACTTGACTTACTTTGACCCGAAAACATCCTATGAATCAGCTTCACATAAGGGGCCAAATGTAAAGCTTACAAATAATGAGTTTCATGCGTACACAACGAACAAATATCTGTCGGGGTATGAAAACTTGTTTTGGAAAAGGAAGAAAAAATAATAATACTACTGAATTGCCTAATATTGTACAAAATACAAAACACCATTAGCAGTAATTTCTTCCGTGGCGCTTTAATACATAACTCACTTTATTTTCATCAGAATTTCTCAAAAACAAACAAACAAAAACTGTCCATATCTTTTATTTGGCTTCTCACAAAGTTATCTTGATTTAAGACCACTTTTTCGTGGTCGAAGTACATTTCAGGTCTTATTTAGTTTATTTTTATTTGTAATAATCAAGGACAATGTTAATGGAGTACGTTGGGTAGTTTCAAATTTGAAGTTTTTGGTATTGGTGTTTTTTTTTAGACCGTTCGCTTTTAGAGAGCTACTGACGAGTGTGTCCCTTCAACCTTACATTTTCCTGAGTCAATGTTCTTGCTTTAACTTTTACATTTATTTTCCACTCCCCTTTGACTGAAGATGTGGGAGTATGGTCTGGCTCATCTCTAATGATTGGAAATTTAATCCTTTACCATCTTTGGGTACAACGATCGCGAACTTCCACACTCTGTCTTGCCTCTTTATGATCTCCTCCGAGTGTCAACTACTGCACTACTCCAAATCGCAACCAACCTGGACCTATTTACACCGACCGGCCTCCTTTGATCATGTACTGGTTACTCCACTGCACACCTCGTCACTTTCCTCCTCACTCTTAACCTCAACTGGTTCCGACATCACTTACCCCCTCCCCATGTCATCTTCGACGTAACCTAACCTCACGTCTCAACCCTCCCCGGCTATCTGCACTGTTTCATCTTCGCTTTTCCTTACCCCTAAACTGTTAGCATCTTTTTGATGATTAACAGTGCCTACGGATTACTTTTCTGCTCCACCTTACATCTTGTTTAGACCTGTTTTGCCCTTGTCTCCAGCCACCCGTACACCCCCTTCCCCCCTTGGTATCTGATGTTCTACGGCTAACACCGTTCTAAGCTTAGAGCGCTGAACAGTGTTGTGGCGCAATCCAAACATCTACTGACCCTTAATTGTAATCAGTCACTCCCTCTCTTCCTTTTCTGCTAAATGTCTCCACTGCTAAAAACGACATACTACCATAACAAATTAACATTCGTCTAAAACGCTCGCATGCGTTTTAAAACAATTTTCTCGCTCCTTTGTCCTCCCTCCGTCCCCCTCCGACGTCATCCTTAATAGCTGGACGACTTTGCCCTTTTCATTAATAAAAACATTGTTAACACCATCAGTGCACAATTTTCCACACCAACACTCCATCAAGCACATCTCACCAGCAACTACAGCTCTTCACATCCTCTCTTCCCTCTCTGAGGCAGAAGTTCTCCAAACTCATCCTTTCTAATCATCCTACTACTTGTCGCTGACTCCTATGCCCTCATCTCCTGTCAAGGCATTTCTCTTCTCCTGCAGTGTGTACCCTTGGCCACCGCCAAACCCCTTCACATCTCACATCATTAACACTCCCTTCATACAGGTGTTTTTCCCCTCATCATTTAGACGGCTCGTATAACTCCATCCTTAAGAAAACCCACCCTCCAACCCATCTCTTTAGAGAACTACAACCGTTCCGCGTCTTCCTTTCATTGCAAAAACACTTGAATGAGCTAGTGTTCGAACCACCAGTCTCTACTTTCAACGATCCAGAACGAGGGGGCACAGGAGCTCGCGCTTTCTCCTTTGCAACGCTCTCTTGGCAGGTCTTCCAGCCAGTTCTATCAAACCTTTACAATTAATCCAGAATTAAGAAGATTAATTTTTAATGAACCGAAAAGAATACACATCACACCTCTATTTATCAATTTGCACTGGCTACCAATAGCTGCTCG
>NC_056612.1:207555-250235 GCF_018340385.1 Cyprinus carpio
GGGAAAACCAGGATGTGATGCTAGCACAAGTGTTCGTCTCTTAAAAGCAGTCTGTAAGTTTCAACAGACTATTCTCTGCCTCATGCGGCTTTATCCGTTTCCAATGGTATATAGCGACGGCGGCCGGCCAATCAGCTGCTGTCTCTACCTTCCCAGGCCAAAGACACGCCCAAATCTATTTTCATTGGCGCAAAAGGAATCTAATAATAATCAGCGCGTGCAATGGGGGAATTGGCTGACCCCCATTCCCGTGGGACGCGACAAACTAGTTTTAAAAAGGGAGCCTAAAGCTGATGTGTTTTTTTTCAATTTTTGCATGTGTCGACAAGGGAGGCGTGATCTTTTAAACATATTCTGCGTAGAGTAAGAGAAACAAAATCTGGAGAAAGTCTATATCAGACCCTTCCCCACTCACGTATATAGAAACAGAACAATATTAAATAGGCAATATGTCGATAGAAAATTTAAAATATCCCGTCCCATGAATAATCGATAGCCTAAAATGACTTTCTGTGTACTGAGCAGTATCTGCCTCTGGGGTTTTTCAGCTCAGGCTGTGTGGAGAGTTCAGTCTGTGGGTTTTTTTGGCGGAATCTGGAAGGCGGTCCTTTGTCACAAACCCGCCCCAAACCCCCAAACACCAGAAGCAGCCGCAGGCTGCATCAAAGCCAAGGCTAAAAAACGCTCTCGTTTTAGGCCGATCACTAGAACAATTTGCTCGTATGTCCCCCCTCCTCCTGCTCGTGCCCGGCAATATGTTAATGCTGTTTCCGAGCTGGGGGCATTTCTGACAGGACTGCGGGGGAACGGTCATAAACGGGGGTTCCCGGGTTTGCACTTACTTTTCCCTGACAGAGCCCCGCCGAGCCAAAGCTGACTGCTGACCGACGCTGGGGGGCGCAGTGGAAAAGGGGACGCAGTTCGTTTGCTGTTAATGCAACAGAACATATATTTGTCAAAATTACATAACGACCATCCAAGAGATTTCACGGTTTGCCTTTCTGGTCTCGTCTACCCTAAGCTCAGGCGTGAGTCTGTGGAGTAACGTCATGCATCTCGCTGGACTGGTATCACCACGGAACCCTCACTGCAGCACACACACATATATATATATCTATATATATATAGATTAATATATATATATATATATATATATATATATATGTAGGAATGTATATATGTTATATATCTTAATATGTAATATGTATATATATGATCTGTATATATGTATATATTATATATGTGTATATATTGGGACCTAATAACAGTCATGCTTATTGTGTAATAAATATGAACCTGTGTATTCTATCTTCAACAGAAAACTCTAATTTAAAAAAGCAATTAATCAATAAAAATCAACTCATACGTCTGTCCTTGCGTTTTTTTATTTTTCCTTTCTCTGTGTTTAGAAATTTTTCGATTCTTGTTCCATCTTTTTTTCAAAACAGTAGCTCTTGATTAAATAGGCTATGATAAAAGCACACCTACAAATAAATGTGTAAATAATGATAATAAAAAACAACGTTATCTTTATTCACGTAGGGGGTATACCTTTATGGCTAAACAGATCACGACTGTAAACGTGAAAATGGCAAAGCAGCAGGTGCAGGGCGTCCAACATTATAACTACAACCTACTATCAGATTTATTGGCAGTATTAATGCATATCCAGTTTTGCTATTATTAACCGAACGGTCTGTGTTTAAGCTGAGACTTCCAAAGACAACAAATGCACATATGTACACTTAGTCAGCCATTCATCTGCAAAGACGACGTCGACAATGAATGTATGCATACTACACAAGAATGAGAATAATGCTGTTTTAATGAAGTATAGACTACAGGCCATTACTGTTATAGCTTGACATGGTACAAGTATGTCATCTACAGCTTCTTTCACTTCATTGCACAGTTCTGCATTGCACAGCCAACATGTCTAATGATCACTGATGAATAATTGATCCACTCTGAGAACACATATGCAGAGGGCATGTTGCACTGCGAGCTCCATGTGCTTCTCTGAGATGACTGTTTAGACACAGGACACCTTGTGTTTATGTAGGTCACACATGTACATAAATCTGTGTCCGCACTGACAAGAAAGCACACATCTGCAGCGCTATAATGAAGATATTGATCATCATATCATGCAAAGTGTATTTGAACAGCTGCTTCAGACACCATCGTATCTTATCGGCCGAGCAGCTGTCTGGTGATCCCGGTTAATCCATTTCTAGACACAGCTCTCAGCATGCCTACTTGACGAGACTTTTGTTGTCAAACTTTGATTTTAAAAGTTCAGCAGAGTAGTGTGAACAATCTGCGGTGCCAGGGGTTGGATGGAAGTGTAACAGACAGAGATTAGATGTTGGTCTTTTTATGATGTTGGCCTATGCAGAATGCTGTCTCTCATGGTACTTAAGTATAATGTCATTTTGAAAAAGCTTTAAAAGCATTAAAAAAAAAAAAAAAATCCCTGCTACCTGTTGAGGGAGAGGATTTAATCAGGCAGCTTAAAATCGTCTGGGAAGTGGAATTACACACACAGGATGGGTCCTAAACCCGTTGGAGTGATGATTGGCCACCTTCTGAAAAGCAGCCTGCAGTGATTCCCCGGTGGTTTCACGTCCATATATACCACAGCAATCACTGTTCCCGGGAGCGCATCTGAAAGAAGTGAGCGGTAAATGCGTCAAGAATTCCACCAGCTCCACCAGACAGTGAAATGTAAAGGATCTTGTTCGGTGTCAGACCGACTTATATGTCAAAGGCTCTTGAATTCACAGCAGACTCACATCATCTGAAAATACAAAAAAAAAAAAAAAAGTGTGAGAAAAACACAATGAAAATAGCTTTTATTACACTTTCTATTGTGGGAATAAAATTATACTTTTAAACGGTAAAGAAAAACTGCTGTTCTTATTTCCCGGAAAAAGCCAAACAAAGTGTCAATTAGATTTCTGGAAGTGCAATAGCGCAGCTTCAGATTTACACATTTTCCCGTGAAACGGCGATCAAAGTGACTCAACACCAATTACAGGCAGACAGTAAGCTCTTCACACCTGATGGCTGCAGAGGACAGACTGAAATGGAGATTAGAAATAATAGTTAAAGAAAGTGTGTTGCTGAATGGGAGAGGGCCTCGTACTGGTCCATCTGCTCTCAGTTTGCCTTTGCCACTCAACATGAATGTTATGAACTGTGTAGCAAAACACACAGCATTGTTGGTCGTCGGGTTTTGTGGTTGTGTTGGAAAATTGGGGCAGATGATTTGCCATTCATTCAAAGCACGGAAATGGAACTTCTGAAGTGGCATTAACGTCTTTTCAAATATATTGTTAGTACACTTATTCATCTGACAGTATGTTGGTCATGATTTTAGCGGACTAAAACAATATTGGGACACTTGCCTTTAACACAACTAGCGTGAGGGAGTTCAGTGCTTGTGACGTCTGTGAGAAACTCTATGCACATTGGCATCAATAATATAGCCAATGCTTTCATTAAAGCGGATGTTCAAGGAAGGGCTGGGAAGCTCATTCCACCACAGAGGTACAGTGATTTTTCCAAAGGTTGTTGTTCATTGTCAGCTTGAAATGTCTAGAGATTCAGTTGATGATTGTGATTTATCGTATAGTTAAGTTGGTGATGAAGCTGTTTTATATAGACAATCATAGACACATGCATCTGTAAAATAAATGTGTAAAAATGGGTTGTCTTTATTATATGTCTAATATAGGAGGGTTTAATCTCTAGACAACAAAAAACACATTCAGTGTTCCCTATTTAATATATATATGTTATGAAATTCAAGTTTTGGTGGAAAACAAAACTGACCATTTTATAAAAGTGCTGAAATTAGAACTTGTCTGCGCAAGGTCTATAACATAACAGATTTGTTGCTAAAAGATGCTTTTAACCTTCGCAATTTACAATGTTATTTTACAGTTTTCAGAAGAAATGCAGGCCTTTAAAATTATGTATTGAGTATGAAACGGAGAGCGGTGTAGAGCAGGTGGTGTTGGCCAGACGAGGCATATGGTGTATTAACACCTTCACCTGACAACAGCTCCTCTGAAGTGACCTTAGAGCACTGAGCAATTACCAGACGCAGTCTGTTTCCCCCATTCAACACGTCCGATGAGCATTGGGCTTGACCTTTGGAAAGTTGTGTGGGTTTAAGAAAAATCTGGACGCTGTGAGGTTTAGGCTGATTGTGTGCATTCATACTCAGTAGTTTTGAGCGTTGTGCCACAGCAGGTTTAGAGAGATTGATGCCTTCTGCGGTTTGTGCACAAAGGAAAATACACAAGGTTCCTCTCTGGACGAGACAGTGGTACCAGCAGGACTGCGGAGGAGTAATCAGTTGTCCATAGTGTTGATGACACTATATTAGAAGGCTTCACCTTCATCCTGCCCACTGCCCACAGTGTGAAGATATTTCACTACGACTTCCCTCCCTGTTAAATGAAGTGTTATGGTTGGCTCTGATCAGTGGTGGAGCAGCTGTCACTGACTGATTTGAACTTGCAACCTTTGCCACTAAAATGTAAGAAATATTTTCATCTCATGTCAAGAGGCTATCAGTGCTATCAGAAGCCCGGAGCTTTAGAGCATCGGGACCAGACTGGAGCGAGTGAGGGATTCCCTGTCCTCTCGTTCTCTTTCTCACCCGATGGCAGACTGTCAGCTGATCCGTGATCCCTGGGGCAGAGTCGGACTGCTCGTGTTTTCAGTCCTCTCTCCCCTCAGACGCACTGCGGCAGCCACACACACACACACACACTCGCTTCTGTTTTTAGGAGGGAGGGAGTGGGACGGCTCTCTTGTCTTGTCTCTCCCAAACTATTCCTTCTTCAAGTCTCTCCTCACTTGGAAGGCTTTCTTCGGAGAATGCAAACATGCCTGGGAAGTTTGGAGGTGGATTTCTGAAAAAGCTTGGATCTATACACTCGCTTTCCTTGAGGAATACAGCAATTCCCCATAGAGTTTGTGCTCTTGCAGGAGATCCCAGAGGAGCGAGTGTTCTTGGAAGGAGGGAAAGCATTGTCTTTCGTCTGCGTTGGCAGTCCCGGGATCGTCGTGATTGACTCGGATGAGCGGGCGTCTTCTGCTTCAGACATATAATGCTTTGACGACTACATGCCTCGATCCCTATCTGGTTCATTCAGACAGCCTGCGATGTATCCTGTAACTTGGTCTAATAGATTCGGCGCGGTGTCCTGCTTATCATTCGGCTGAATCCGTGTAGAGAGGCTGCCTCCAGTACGAGTCTGACCTAAATCGATCGCAAGCGTATCTGGAAAGCGGCGAGTGAAGCAGTCAGCTGCGCAGGCTCCTGCAGCAGTGCGAGTGTGGTGTGTGTGTGTGTGTGTGTGTGGAGAAGGCTCGAGGGACTGCAGACCCTCTCTCTCTATCTTCTCTGAACGGCTGAGAGGGAAACCGCACACGCCTTGCCCACATCTCTTGGGCACCAGCTCCTTTCCAACAGCTTCCTTCCTGCGTCCTCCTCGCAGCAGTGATCCCAATCAGTCCAGAGCATTGATGGAGAATGAGTAGCGCTGCTCTGAGAACCGCTCTTATCAGGCGAGATTGCTGGTGAGAGCACATCTAGGCGTCTGCGGAGCCTGAGAGGCCCCCCGCGGGACCCGGTCTGGGCAACCACAGCTCTCCTGAACAAAGCGCGACTCCGAATGAATCCTTCGGCTATCTTCCTCCTCCCCTCCGCCTCCTGTTTTTACTGTGAGTTTTGTGTTATGCTTATGTCTCTCTCTTCGTCTCATCCTGGGGTCTCATCTCGCGTCTCTCCTCATCTCTCTCTCTCTCACGTGACACACCCACATGGTTTTTTTCCCTCCCATGCTCATCGGACCAGCCTCTGTTTGTTGGCTGATCTGTGGAGACTAGTTTTGCAAAGCTATGCAGAGAAGATATTTTTTTGATGGCCGTTTTATGATGCAAACTGTATCCCTACAGAAGAGCTCAGAATAGCCAAGCACTTGAAGGAGGGAAACGATGTGTAACGTAATCTTAAAAGCACCAGGAAACAATGGGCAGCAGTTTGCACTTTGTATTTAAATATTATGTTTAAAAATACTACTACTTTTACCATGCAAATGATTTTACAGTTTGGTGAAGGTTATAAATTGTCCACCAATCTGCGGACAGGAAGTTTTGTTGCTGGACAAAAGAACTTACAAATATATTGTATTTAAAGTTTACTGCTAACATGTTTATTAAATCACTTAATCGTTTGTCAGACAACTCTAATCTATATAAAACATATTTTAGCCAATTATATTTTAAATCCTATATTGTGGTTACAACAGGAACCATGTGTGGGCCTCTCTTATAGAAAATTTTTGTTTTGTATGAATACGACTTTTATTGTAAGCCCTCTGAGATAAAGAATATTAAATAATTCCAGATCGAGCGACCTCGCACCACATTTCAGAGAGTCCTCCAAAACAAGTAGAAACAATGCAAGATGTGTTCAGTTAAAAGATGGAAATATGGTATCATTTTTTTTTTCCTTTTTTTCTAAGGTCATATGTCCGGTCCTCTTTTTAAATAGTGTTGTAAATGTGAGGATTACATGATGTTTGTTTTTTTTTTAAGCCGCCTCTTTAGAGTCTCTATACATGTCCACTGTACTTTTTTAATTTGAATTTAAAGAAAACGCACATAATTTCATTAAACAATTTAAAATCGAAACAAGTCGGCGATGACATTTTCTTTATGGCATTCTATTCAGTCTTGTGTCTCGAGTGAACAAATGGAATACTTTCAGATTTATTTGACTTTTAATTTCAGTAGTATAAAATGTGGAATAAAATGAAAACTTTTTCCTTTTAGGCAGTACCAAAAAGGTAAATCCTATACGCTGATCTAAATATACAAACACGTGGTCATAGGTTTTTTAACATTCTCATCTAGGTTCTTTATCCCCGGCTTGAACTTCAGCGATCTGGAGAACAGCCGGCTGTATTAGGCTTCATAAATTACTGAGCTGCCTCTGGCCTCCCATCAACAGCACAGGTAATATGTTGTGAATCGTAATACCAACTGGCCTTATCTGTGGCCATGTATCGTATCATAAGTGTGGCGAGCTGAAGCTAGTCCATCACATGTCAGCTCATGCTGTGTTTCAGACTCCCAATCACCTGATGTGTCGTCGCCCCACTAAATGCTGGAATGTGCAGGGCAGGAGGATTGTTTTTGTTGTGGTTCCTGAGTGTGGAGATGTTTTACAGTGGGACTCCATTGGCCGTCATCATGCGTATTATGGCATGGTTTTTTCTATAATTAAATTATGTTGAGAAGCTGAAGTGCATCATTTTTTAGATGTTTTGAATGTAAAAAAAAATGCATACAACTTTATGCATGGCAACCAAATCATCTGAAAAACAGATTAGGATGACAATATGTGACAACCACAAAAACTACATCTCTAAGGGATCCCATTTTTTGTTTGGTTTTAAAATTGAGAATGTATACGTCAACTGGAAGAGTTGAATATGATAATTTTTTTTCCCATTGATGTTATGGTTTTGTTATGAGGCCAATCTTTGTGCTGAACGAGATCAACTATTTTTTGAAAAATCCTGGAATACCTGTGGGTGCAAAAAAAAAATAAATATGATAAAAATATCCCCCCCTGATAAAGTTGTCCAAATTAAAGTTTTTGAGCGCCAACCCCCATGCAAATATTCCTAATGGCAGTAACCTCCCCCCCTTAATTTTGGATATATTGCATAGTGTTACTAAAATTTGTAGCAAATTATCGTTCCATGGAACATTATCTTTACTTTAAAGGGTCCATATGATGGTTCTAAAAAGACCATTATTTTTTTGTGTTGAAAATTGGTTTGAATGTGGTTTTAGAGGTTCAAAAAGCACAATACTTTATTTTCCCCCGCCTCAATACTCCGTTCCATAACCCACCACGACCCCTGTTGTCTTTCCCATCCTATGGCCGTCTGGCCTTCTGAAAACGCAATAGATTTTTATAACAAAGGCTTCATCGTTCTAGAGAGTTGGAGGATGGGCTGCTCCGAATTGGCCAGTCCTCACATCGCAGTGCGTTGTGACTTTGGCCCACCCCCCCCCCCCGAATGTACCATCAAGCGTGTGAACGGAAAATTTACACCCCTAATTACTGTTTTTAAAACAAAAACCCCCACCCCCAATGTGGTCCGCGGATTGGCCAGATAAAATCAAGTAAAAACTCGCATTATACACACTATGCCAATTAATATTTGTTGGCATCACATGGGGATCATATATAGGAGCGTATTAGAGATGACAAGACCAAGGCGTTTCTGCAATTCGCAGTCCTCTCGGCTCACCCTCTCCAGCTCATGGCATATTTCTGCCCGTCCTCGCTTTGACTACTAACAAACCTAGATTACCAGAATACCTCCCCCCAGCTCATTATAAGTGAGTACACACCACCCCTCGTGGTCTGACACATTTCCAGCAGGGGAAATCCCTGTTTTGAAAGTTTTACTTTCACTTCAGCAATCATTTCCCCCATATCCATGGATTTTGCGGGGCTAGCAACAATGTTCAATTCGAAATGTCTAAATCATACAAAAAATGAGGGCAGTAGCAGTGGGGGCGGCGAGTGATCTGGGAATGGAAAAACGCGTGTATTTATATACAGTTTTTTTTTACACACAAAAATTACATAATAACGTAAAAAAACATGTCTTGCATTTTTGTCGGAACAAGAAACGACAAACAACAAGTGCTACTCTTCGTAGCTTAAAACAGCATTCTCGGAACAGTGTTGTACATACACATTTTAACCACTGATTTCTAGTTGTGTCCTCTTTTTTGGAAGACCAAAGTAGTTTCTCTTTCAAAACGAAACACACAATATCTCACACGTAGGACATGACAGCTGTGGCAACAGAGAGAATAAAAGGTACGCCTTCTTTCTTTGCATAAACAGTTTTGGGCAGCGTTATGAAATCTTCCCACATAGTGACGTAGAGATGTGGGGGCGTGTTAGAACAAGCTGTTTCATGGGGGACGTGGAACGGAGTCTTAACTTTTATAAAGGAATATCTCTTTGGATTTGAGACTTTAGTCCTTTTGTAACTTTACAGATCTTCTTTTAATCACATCATAAATCACATGCATATGACTCCCTTTAATATCCTAATGATTTTGGGGCATAAAAGGAAGATGGATAATTTTGACTCATACAATGGATTGTTTGGCTCTTGCTACAAATATACCTGTGCTACTTATGACTGCTTTTGTGCTCCAGAGACAAAAGTAATATGCACACTATGTGACGATTTCCATCCAGTAGCAAATGTCACACATACGTCTGTATGTACAGACCCTTGTGTCTGACCACAGTCTTTTCTAAATCCACCCTCTTCTCAGATTAATATAAATTCTTTGACATTTCCGTAAAATGTCTTACATCATGCCAGTACATAATGAGTGCCATCACGTTCAACATATTTTAGCTATTATGTAAAAAGAAAACACCTCGCACTGGTGGAATGGTTTGTGTGACATTTAAAGAACACAAGCAAAATTCTGATGATAAATGTCATGTGTTTTGGAGTTTTTGAGACAGAGGCTGGTTTATGGATCAATATCTGAACCGGTGAATAAACAAGCCTTTGGTTTCATAACGGCTCTGCTGTTGGCTTTTTTTTTTCTCGTTTTAACACATTGGTAAACTGCTGTTGCACTCTTGCTAAAGATGGCAGGAAAGACGTGACAGACAGAAGCATGATGATTAATCTGCACCAGACATGCTCAGATGTAAGGACTCGTGTCCCTCAGCCGTGAAGACGGCAGTGAATCTCTGCTCTCAGCTTATGCTCCCTCTGGAACGTGATGCTCGTTTATCATTATGCACCATCTGAAAAAAATATGCCCTGTCACTCACGTCGCCCAGCTTCATCCAGCTCTGAGCAGCAGCAGACACTGTAAAAGCGCTGGGATTATATCTACAGACATTACCGTAACAACTGTGGGAGTGGAGAGGTGGAACTGAAAGAATAATACCTTTCATTGCATTTCTGCACACGGGCCTTGATTGGGGCTAAGAGACTGCCAGGTAAAATAAATGTGTATATGTATTATTATTATTATTTATTTTATTTTTTTACTTTTTTTATCTTTGAATCCTGATGAAGGCCTATCTTCCAAAACGTGTCCAGAAAGTGGAACAGAAAAGAATAATATTTTTTTATTTTGAAAAGTACTTTTTCTTTTTAGTTCCACTTTCTGATTATTTTGACTTCTCCACTCCACAAAGTGTTTCTGTGCTGCTATTGCTTTAAATACCTTTGTTGATTTGTTTTATGCACCTTGTTGATTTTGTGAAGTTGCACCTGAATAAACCACAACCAAACCTTTTATTTCTAAAAGCACTGGAAATGCCAGCGAGAAGTGATTTTATGTTTGTTTATATTTATTTATTTATTGGGTGATCATTTGTTCAAAATTTGTTAATGAGTCTCAGTGAGACCACCTGTATGGAAGATGTTCACAATTATATTTGTAATCACATTTGGAGCCACTGATCAAGTGCAAACTGCACACATGTTGGCCTTCCCCATGTGTGGGGAAGTTCGTTGGCCTAATGGTTAGAGAGTCGGACTCCCAATCGAAGGGTTGTGAGTTCGAGTCTGCGGGCCGGGCCCGGCAGGAATTGTGGGTGGGGGGAGTGCATGTCCAGTTCTCTCTCCACTTTATTTAATTCATTCTTTGTTTCATTGATTAATTTATTGAAAACTAATATGATATACTGTGTACGCAGCATAAAAATGGCTGCCACTGCTCCGGGTGTGTGTTCACAGTGTGTGTGTGTTCACTGCTCTGTGTGTGTGCACTTCGGATGGGTTAAATGCGGAGCACGAATTCTGAGTATGGGTCACCATACTTTGTCTGAATGTCACGTTTCACTTTAACATTTTTTTTCACTTTCACTTAACAATTTAAGTTTGACAATCGCTGAAAAGACTGATGTTTCACTTCATCCTCTACATTAGAAAACATTCTTGAGCAGTGTTAGGGCTAGTTACTCAAAAATGTAATGTATAACATTTATTACATACATATTATCACATTACTTACTACTACCTGGCAACAGTAATTAGTTACACTACTAAGTACATTACTTTTCTTTCACCCCACAGAAGTTGTAATTGGCATATATATCTTACTCAAAACAAATCTTCTAGAATGTTGCTAACAATATAATTCTGCCTTATCATTTTCACCTAATCCACTCTAGTTTACAAGTTATGACAAACACTCAGCGGTGACTGATAGTAATGTTTAAGTAAAAGTGATGTATTATTCACTTTGTGTAGCTTGAAGCTATCATTTCTCTGTTACACAAATGCAATGTATTTTATTAAAAGAAATCACATAAGTTCATGAGAAAAATGTTTTTTGTTTTCTAAAAGGATTTTTAATTCTAGTAATACAGTTTTTATATCAGGGTCTGACACCCATCTCACAACTTACACATCGCTGTTCAGATCATATTTTCACTAAATCTGTGTCAGGCTGTGTTTCCAAACCGCTGAATGTAAGCTTTTCCATATTCCTTCATGTGTTCATGAGTCGTGAAAATTATGAAAATAATAATTGGATTGTTGCATTTTACAATCTGTACACTCTTAAAAATAAAGATGCTCTAAAAGGTTCTTCAAGTGATTCCATAGAAGAACCCTTTTTGGTTCCACAAAGAACCATTCAGTCAAAGGTTCTTTAAAGAACCATCTCTTTCTTAGCCTTTTGTAATCTGAAGAACCTTCTTTCACCACAAAGAGCCTTTTGTGAAAACAGAAAGGTTCTTCAGATGTCAAAGATTCTTTATGGAACCAATTGGACAAAAAGGTTCTTCTATGGCAGGGGTGTCAAACTCGATTCCTGGAGGGCCCGGAGCCCTGCAGAGTTTAGATCCAACCCCAATTTAACACACCTGATCCAACTAATCAAGTACTACATGCTATGTGTGTAGGAGCAGGGTTGGAATAAAACTCTACAGAGCACCGGCCCTCCAGGAATTGAGTTTGACACCCCTGTTCTATGGCATCGTGAAGCACCTTTATTTTTAAGAGTGTTGGGGGTTGAGGCATCAAAAGTAACTAAGTAAGGGAGATGTTTTATGGATGGTAACTAATATTATTACTGAAATCTTAGCTACCCTACTAGTTTTACTGCAAAAAGTAAATAGAAGTACTGTAACTAGTTACTGCCCAACACTGCTCTTGAGTGACTCAGATTGGTGCCAGTTTTTCTTTAGAATTGTAATTTATAATTGTGACAAACTATTACCTGCTGTCAGTGAGCACTGCTCGTCCTCAACGATGTAACACACAAATGCATGCAGAAATCTCCCGGTTTTTTTTTTTTTTTGTTTTTTTTTAATTGTTTTGCTAGAGGAACCTGAAGATCATTTGCTTTGAATTGCATGTTAAGTGCCATCTCTCTAAGATCTACTGCTCTGGATTTCAGGTATGTGAAATGATTTCCACATGATTCTCCCCTTATGTTTCCATCTGATCCATCAATCCACACGCAAACACTTGAATTATTATTATTGTATATTATTTTTAGGTTTATCTTTATTTTTACAAAGCAATGACTATTCACACAGTGACTGATTGTTTGTTAATTAATTACCATTAGCACATTTCAGCTGCACAAAAAATATCAAGTAGATTTATAGTTTAATTTAATATTTAAAATATTTTCTTTGGTAGATTCAAATGATATAAGCTTACAGTACTCATGAATGCTGGTCCCCCCCACTAAATTTGATTAAAATAGAGTTTTTTTTACATCTGTGGCAATCTTTAAATATTAAGTTATAACAGAGAACGTGAATTAGAGGTCTAAAAAATGTATGTGTTCTCCTTGCTTGCATGAGAGATGGCATGTGAAAACTGCCTCATCTACGCCTGTGCTGTAACTGCATTCCGCTTTCCAGCCTCGAGACACTTTCATTTGATTTTCACAGACGTCTGAAGCTGGGTGCGTCTGTCTCTCTTTAAATAAAGCAGAGTGTGTTTTTAAAGCAGGTGAAGGAGCTGGTCCTTTTCCTCTGTCTCAGACCCCGAGCGGATCTTCTGCAGGCCTGCTGAGAATTGGATTGCATCCCTCAAGTTGCTGACTTTTAATTGGACGGCCGCTTTTTGTTCAGATATTAGCAGGAGTCGTGTGGGCTCTCTGACGACCCTCGTGACTTCTCAAGGTGACAGGACTTTCATTGCGCTGTCTCTCTCGCTCCTGATGCTGTGTTGAGCTAAAAGCCCTTTCTGTTTCTCTCTGCCGCGTCAGGTCCATTGCGGAAGTCGAGCAGAGCTGGAGGAAGTGAGAAAAGAAACACCCTGCGATCCGTTCTTTCAATGTCTTGCGCTTCACTCCGATCCTCAGCCGCTCTTCTCATTAAACTCCCACTGAGTCCATAAAAGAGCCTCACCGTAGTTAAAAATAATGGCTTTTTGCTCCTTCTCACCTGGCAGTGATTAATTTTTCCTTATAAATAGCTTTTCATTATGAAGTGAATCCAAGGAAATGTAATTTTGTTACAACAACTGTTTGTTGCTGTTGCTTGCCGTGTGTCTTGAGTTTTGAGCTCCATCACGTTAATTCTTTTATCGTCTATTTTTTTTATTCTTGAAATCTATTTTATACACTATCATTTTTGTTTCTATAACGTGTGTATATATCCCCTAATCATATTCTACAACAAAACAATCAGAGCGCCTTGTTATCACTGAGTTTTATTTTTGATTTCCTGAGTCCGCTATTAGCTTATAGCCCATTAGCATCGCCAGCGTTGTTGTCACTAAACCTGTGTACATTGCTAATACTCTATTCTCTAATCTACTCAAACACATTACAATTGCTTTACTCACTGTTACTTGCTTTAATGGCGGACATATGTCTATCTTTGAGTGCAGGTGAGGACACGTTCAAGCTTTCATTCGGCGCAGCTCGAGCTGGAGGCCGTGGAGAAGCAGATTCGGGTCCTGGAACAGAGGCAGGCCCAGCTGAGAGAGCGGAGAGCCCACGCTGGAAACCTCCCGGGATGACGCTCACAAGTCCAGGGTAAGTATACAGCATGCTGCTAACACTCGCACCACCTCCACCCCCGTGTGTTTTCTCTGCACAGGCCCCGGTGCACCCAGGACGCGATCTGCCCAGATGTCCTTCACTCAAGGCGCCAGGACACCACGAGACGGAACACAACGCTGTGATCGTCGGAGACTCCGTCGTCCGTCACGTCCCGTGCTACGTTAGCCGAAGGTCATCGTGTCAGGACCACTGCCCACGTATCGACGAGGACACGAAAGGTTCGGTAGACTTTTTGCTTTAAAATGAATGGTTATTGTCATGGTGTAAAGAACAGAAACTGCTCTTTGTTAATAATTGGAATCTTTTCTGGGAGCGTCCCTAGGCTTTTTCGCGCTGATGGGCCTGCACCCCAGCAGAGTCGGAGCAGAACTCCTCTCGGACAACATCTCCAGGACTCTACGCTCCATTTGACTAGTAAGCCAATTCTCAAATAACTTGCTATGATGGCTTTTGTTCTACCCGCTTAAATGTTAGAAGTACTGGCACTGTCCAGTCTATTAAGACTGTGTCTGTTCTCAGAATACTGAGGTCAAAATACAAATTTAATGTAGGATCTAAAAAAAAAAAATCTTATCGGTGATTTAACCAGAAAAAATGTCAAATAAATTAACAAAAAACAATTTTTTAAAGTTTGGGCTCATAAACATTAGGTCACTCACACCCAAAGCAGTTATTGTAAATGAAATGATCACAGATAATAGTTTTGATGTACTCTCTTGCTTGACTGAAACCTGGCTAAAACCAAATGATTATATTGGTCTAAAATGAGTATACTTCCACCAAACTACTGTTATAAACATGAGCCCCCGTCAGACTGGTCGAGGGGGAGGTGTTGCAACAATATATAGTGATATTCTCAATGTTACTCAGAAAACAGGATACAAGTCGTTCAAAATACTTCTGCTTAATGTTACACTGTCAGATATGCAAAATAAATCTATCCTATCTCTTGCTCTGGCTTCTGTGTAAAGACCACCAGGGCCGTATACAGAGTTCCTAAAAGAATTTGCAGATATCCTCTCAGACCTGTTGGTTACAGATGATAAAGCGCTAATTGTCAGAGATTTTAACATTCATGTTGATAATACAAATTATGCATTAGGACTTGTGTTTACTGACCTAATAAAACTGTTTTGCTAGATTTACACTATATCGCATGGAATCGATCTTACTGATATAGATATCGTATCGTACCTCAAAGTGATGATGTCACTGACCATTTCCTTGTATCGTGCATTCCCGTTGCGTATTGATGATGATAATAACTATATGGATTCGCGTTATATGTTCTGTCCGGGCAGAAACTATTGTTTCAAACCACCAAAGACAGATTTGCAATAACCTGCCTGATTTATCTCAACTGCTCTGTGTACTTATAAATACACATGAACTAGACAAAATGGCTAGCAACATGGGCACTATCTTGTCTAATACATTAGAAGCTGTTGCCCCCCATCAAATTGAAAAAGTTTAGAGAAAACCATACTGTGCCATGGTACAAACAGTTATACCCACGCTCTCAAGAAAGAAACTCGTAGTCTTGAGCGCAAATGGAAAAAAAGTAACTTAACAGGGAAAAAAACAGTATGTTCCAGCAATAGACAGGCTCTAAAAACTGCCAGGGCCAAGCATATCCACAACCTAAACAGTCCAAGGTTTTTATTTAGCACAGTGGCTAGATTAACAAATAACCAGACGCCACCCGATCTAAATATTCCCTCACAGTTAAATAGAAATGCCTTTATGAATTTCTTCACTGATAAAATAGATAACATCAGAAATACAATAACAAATTTAGATTCTACAGCTTTTAATACTTCAGTTTTTATCCATCGCACCCCAAAGATAAACTGCAGTGCTTTACAACTATAGGACAGGAAGAGCTAAATAAACTTATCACTGCATCTAAAAAAAAGTGAAAGTGACGTGACATTCAGCCAAGTATGGTGACCCATACTCAGAATTCGTGCTCTGCATTTAACCCATCCGAAGTGCACACACACAGAGCAGTGAACACACACCCGGAGCAGTGGGCCAGCCATTCATGCTGCGGCACCCAAAAAAAAAGAAGAGCCGGGGAGCAGTTGGGGGTTCGATGCCTTGCTCAAGGGCACCTAAGTCATGGCATTGAAGGTGGAGAGAGAACTGTACATGCACTCCCTCCCACCCACAATTCCTGCCGGCCCGAGACCTTCGTATTGGGAGTTCCAACTCTCTAACCATTAGGCCACGACTTCCCCCCCGACTTCCCCCCCCCCAGGATCTAAATAAACAACATGTTTATTAGATCCTGTACCCACTAAATTACTGAAAGAGTTGTTACCTGTAGCAAAAGAACCGCTTCTCAATATTATTAACATGTCGTTATCTTTAGGTCACGTCCCAAAACCATTCAAGCTGGCAGTTATTAAGCCTCTTATTAAGAAACCACAACTAGATCCTAGTGAACTGGCAAATTATAGACCCATTTCAAATCTTCTGTTTATGTCTAAAATTTTAGAAAAAGTTGTGTCTGCTCAATTGTGCTCCTTTCTGATAAAAAAAATTATCTCTATGAAGAATTTCAGGCCCCACATAGCACAGAACTGCAATTGTTAAAATTAGAAATTAATTGCTTCTTGTGTCAGACCAAGGCTGCATCTCATTGCTAGTTTTACTTGATCTTAGTGCTCTGCGTTCGACACCATAGATCACCACATACTCATAGATAGGGTTACAAAACTATACAGGTACCCAAGGGCAGGCTTTAAGATGGTTTAGATCTTACCTGTCCGATCCCTACCACTTTGTTTATTTAAATGGGGAGTCATCTCATTTATCACCAGTAAAATATGGAGTGCCACAAGGATCTGTCTTAGGTCCTCTGCTATTTTCAGTATACATGTTGCCCCTTGGTAATATCATTAGAAAATACGAGATTAGTTTCCACTGTTATGCTGATGATACTCAACTATATATCTCAACAAGACCAGGTGAAACTTCAAAATTATCTAAGCTAACAGAGTGTGTTAAAAATGTAAAAGATTGGATGACCACTAATTTTCTCCTATTAAATTCAGATAAAACACAGAATCTCGTAGATTACAGTTTGCAACTAGCCGGATGTACTGTTACTTCCTCTACAGTCAAAAATCTAGGTGTTATATTAGACAGCAACTTGTCTTTTGAAAATCATATTTCCCATGTTACAAAAACAGCATTATTTCATCTTAGATACATTGCCAAGCTATGAAATATTAGACAGCAACTTGTCTTTTGAAAATCATATTTCCCATGTTACAAAAACAGCATTCTGGACTATTGTAATGCACTTCTAGGTGGTTGTCCTGCATCTTCAATAAACAAGCTACAGGTAGTCCAAAATGCAGTGGCTAGAGTCCTTACCAGGTCAAGAAAATATGATCATATTACCCCAATTCAACAGTATCTGCACTGGCTACCTATTAAGTTCCGTATCAGTTATAAAATATTATTACTTACTTATAAGGCCCCTTAATGGTTTAGCTCCTGCGTACCTAACTAGTCTTCTACCACGCTACAACCCATCACGCTCCCTAAGGTCACAAAACACTGGACTTTTGATAGTACCTAGGATAGCAAAGTCCACTAAAGGAGGTAGAGCTTTTTCACATTTGGCTCCCAAACTCTGGAATAGCGACTTCCTGATAATGTTCGGCGGGGGTTCAGACAACACTTCCTCTGTTTAAATCTAGATTAAAAAACACCACCTCTTTGGGCCAAGCATTCAAATAATGCATCTCATAATCTTGGACTGTCTTGCAGTTGTATCTGATCAAATGCACATTATTATTCTTTAGCTTGGGTTAAACTAATTAATTTTACTGGTTGGAACAACAGCAGCTATGCTAATTAGGTCTCTATTTCTCTATTCTTTCTCTGGTTTCTGCTGGGATTTACATCCCATGGTAACTAGGATTTTACACAAGCTCCAGTCTGGATCCAGAACATCCGAGAAGAGATGATGCCAGCCCCTCAGAGGACCTCAGATGATGCCAACCCATGAAACAACATACAGAATTAACACATTTTTGGCCATAAGTTTGATTGCATAATTGCTGTTAATAGTTTTAATCGTCTGTTTGTTTACGTCTTAAATTGGTTTTTTTGAGTATTTTTGCGGTTTTTTCATAAACTGACAGTCACCACTGATAAGCTACTACTAAATATTGTAGAAACTTAATTTTACTGTAAATTGCTTTGCAATGATTTGTATCATAAAAAGCGTATATACAAGTATACTTGAATTGAATTGAATTGAACTGAATTGAATTGAAAGACCAGTTTCACCCATTTACATTTAAAATGTACAATATCCTTTTCAAATCCTGTCGGAGTATTAGGATGAATAAGGAAAGAACTAAAACAGGGAATATACTGAAGGGTGTGTGTGGGCTCACATTTAACAAAAACCCAAAAAAAATCAACAAATTAGAATATGGTGACATGCCAATCAGCTAATCAAAACTCAAAACACCTGCAAAGGTTTCCTGAGCCTTCAAAATGGTCTCTCAGTTTGGTTCACTAGGCTACCACAATCATGGGGAAGACTGCTGATCTGACAGTTGTCCAGAAGAAGACAATCATTGACACCCTTCACAAGGAGGGTAAGACACAAAACATTCATTGCCAATGAAGCTGGCTGTTCACAGAGGGCCGTATCCAAAGCATGTTAACAGAAAGTTGAGTGGAAGGAAAAAAAGTGTGGAAGAAAAAGATGCACAACCAACCGAGAGAACCGCAGCCTTATGAGGATTGTCAAGCAAAATTCAATTCAAGAATTTGAGTGAACTTCACAAGGAATAGACTGAGGCTGGGGTCAAGGGATCAAGAGCCACCACACACAGACGTGTCAAGGAATTTGGCTACAGTTTGTCGTATTCCTCTTGTTAAGCCACTCCTGAACCACAGACAATGTCAGAGGCGTCTTACCTGGGCTAAGGAGAAGAAGGACTGGACTGTTGCCCAGTGATCCAAAGTCCTCTTTTCAGATGAGAGCAAGTTTTTGTATTTCATTTGGAAACCAAGGTCCTAGAAGTCTGGAGGAAGGGTGGAGAAGCTCATAGCCCCAAGTTGCTTGAAGTCCAGTGTTAAGTTGTTTCCACAGTCTGTGATGATTTGGGGTGCAATGTCATCTGCTGGTGCTGGCTGCCGGCGAAAACGTAGAAAAGAGCAAGTTATGTTAAAAATGTTGAAGTATCAGTCATTAACCAATGCTTTGGCAGTGTGTGGTTATAGGACCAAACTGATTATTCTTATTTTTTGGTAGCTTGGGGGACATGTGCACAGATTATGTGTCAGAGGCTTGCAGATTGCTGGACTGAGTAAAAAGACTTCTAAGCAAACAGCCAGATGTTGTTCTGTGTCAGCAATCATAGGCAGTCTGCATGTCTGGAGAAGACGATGTCATCTTTATCCATAGTCTACTTATTAATGTGGTTGTGACTATTAGCGTGCGGTGTCTGTATTGTCAGGTGTAACATAATAGGCTCTTTGTGAATATTTGGATGCTGTGTTGTTTTAATCAGTATTTGTCATTCCAAATAAAATAATCAAATGTGTGTGTGTTTCATAGGCAAAATAACTCTTTGTTGTTGATATTTTCTTGATGATGTCCTGTACCAGTGAGACCACCGGCCATAAAATCCACTGATGGTTTTTAATGCATCACATTAGTGATCATTATCCTAGAAGCTTCTCGTTGAGAAACGCTATCATTTTATACCTGACAAAAAAAATAAATAAAAACATGATGAAGGAGGTCATTTACCAGTCTGTAAGGTCGGGACCCAAATTCCAAACATCCTGAATGTGTTTTAATTGGATGAACCATATCACACATCCAGTGTTATTATGATTATCTGTGTTAACCTGCACAAATGTACCAATAACAATGAAATAACTACAGTTCTACATGTTTCTACAGTTCTCGCGTTGCCGGGGAATTGCTTTATATTTGCTAAGGTTTTCTGAGTGATTTTAGACAATTTCAATGGAGGTTGCTAGGGGGTGCTCTGTGTGGTTGCTAGGGCATTGCTTAATGGTCAAAAACAAAATGAAAGTACCACACAGCTCTACGCTCACAACAACACACGATTTGAGGAATCGTTTGTGTCTGGACCTGAAGACATTGCTGAGGTGCTTTTATACACTGCAGCGTAGAACACTCTTTCAAATGCTCTAAACGCAGTTATCTGCTGGTATGGAGCTCTATTCGCTGTCTCTTGTTCGGTCTTTTGTTCCTCTGAGCGCAGTAAATATATGCACCCTATATGAGGAGAACGGTTGATAGTGAGTTCATCAGGCCCTGCTGTGAAGGGTTTACAGGAACCGTTGATCTTGCAATTGTTGGCATATTGCCTCATCTCTATAAAGCCAGCAGTTGATGAGGTAATGTAAAGAGTAATTCAGGGAAAGGCTGGACATCCAGTATTGATCAGACCATCAGTGTGTGTCTGAGTGTGTATTTATATGCACACACACACACACACGCACACATACTGTACAATATAACACACACTCCCCTGCCATCACACACACATATGAACACACACACACACACACAATATAGACACGCACGCCCTCATCAATATAGCACATGCACACACTCAATCACTCACACACCACAAACACACACACACACACACACACACACACAGAACACAATATAACACATGCACACACACACTGTGTGACATGTCGAGAGCAGCCTCCTGCTAGACAGTGTTATTAAGCTTGCACATTATTTATGCAGAGGAGATCACTGTAGTCTGATTTCAGTCATAAAATGTTAATATATTCATGAGGAAATTGTACTCTTTTAATCTCAGGATGAGACACTTCTCAGCAAGTAGCACTTGATTCTGCACTTTGCTTGTATTTAAGCCTGCAAACATAAAGCCGCCATTTCAAATGCTAAGAATCTCATTATACCAGGCGTCCTTGCATCACATACAGTGAATGTGTGGTGTGTGTGTGTGTGTGTGTGTGTGTGTTGTGTGTGTGTGTGTGTGGTGTGTGTGTGTGTGTGTGTGTGTGTGTGTGTGTGTGTGTGTTTTATGGCATTTGGCCGGCAGGTTCTGATCAGACGCCCTTCTGACTGCCTTTTATTGTCCTTTACGGAGAAAAAAGGAGATTCCCACCAGCTTACCCTCATCAATAAGAAAATCACGAACGCATGATATTCAGCACTTAACCAAATTCAAAGGTCGAGTAGAACTCATTTTCAAAGACGAGCCTCTCAAAGGCCTGCTCTGAGATGTTATGGGATGTAGGCAGACACATTAAGCATTCCTTCAGCAGTTTTTGATCCAGCATTGATCCGGTTTTTCCCACAATCCTCATGTATCAGGATAATCAGACAGACACTGTCCACATTACCGTCACACAATCTAATTATATATCATCATAATAACTAAGATGATTTTAATAATCAGGTCATCATTTGGTGTTATTTTTCCATGCCAAGTCAACAGGCTTTGCCGGTAATCCAAATTGACTTCCAAAAGAAGCATTGCTATGGATGTATTAAATGAAAGAGAAAAAAAAAAAACCTACCTAGCTGAAAATTACCTTTCTGATGGTTGCTAAGCAAACCGCTGCACTGGTATAAACCCTTGTCATTTGCACAGCACAAACCAATATCTTAAAATAAGCCAACACGTGATTACATCTGCTCTCTGTGAGACAGAGATACGGCCTCCAGAAGAGCTGGAACATTAGACGAGTCCTTTCAGGCGATTTCAGTCATCAGACGCGCCGCTGATGTGCACTCAGCAAGCCGAGCGAATGCGTCCTGATCCCGGGCAGAGCTTACAGCCTCCGTCTGAGATGTTTGCAGCTTTATTAAACTCAGAATTACGGGGTCCTCAGAGGAGAGAGTGGTCCAGTTACATTCAACTAAAAACTGTCTGCTCGTTTATAAGCAGCATCTAATCATAAATGTTCACCCAAACATGAAAATGATGTCATCATTTATTCATCCTTGTGTTGTTCTAATGATGTATGCCCTTCTTTCTTTTTGGGTCCACATTCGGATGGCAATCAACATTAAAAAAAAAGCTCTTAAAAAAGATGCACAGCAACTTTATTTTTTTACATATGTAAACATAATTGTACTATTATCCTACATAGATTTTTTTGAGTTCCAGCCCACATCTCATTCAATATGACTTATTATCACAAGATACAAAAAGGTAGGTACACTTTAACCACTTGCATATTTACTAGCATATTAGTGTTTTATTACTACTTATTAAAGCGCATATTAATGTCTTATGTCTGCATGATCATGTTTGTTTGATCCCTTTTAAATCCCTATACAACATACCTAAACCTAACAACTACCTTACTAACTAATTAATAAGGGCAGAAAATTAGGAAATACTGAGACAAAAGTCATAGTTAATAGTTAACAGTGAGAATTGGTCTAAAGACTAAAGTGAGACCAAAAATGCCAGTTAAAAAAAAAAAAAAAAAAACGGTTCAGTAAAGATTGTTGTGATTAAAAACTGGTTTGTTGAGGGAGCAAAAGAGCAGCACTTCAAAGAAAGGTGAAATCTTTATGTTTACATATTGACATATGAGTTAGGTTATCGTGGGGTAGGGATCGGGTTAAGTGCTCTAAGTAATGTAATGTAAAATACATTTTGGTTGGTTTAAATTTTAAATTATACTACAACATATATATTTAATAACGGCAGTATTATACCTCAATATATTATTAAATAATCATTTCCCATGCGTATTTTGCAATCTGTTGTTGTATTTCCAAAGCTTTTGGCATCTGTGTTGTCAATCTCAAGCACAATAAGGGCCCTGACCAAGCATGCATATGTGATGAATTAACAAGAGTGTGAACCTGCTGCAAAACATATAACAAATGTTTATGTAGATCTCTGCTTTCTTGGAATTTTGGTTGGATGACATGCACAGTAAATGTCGGAAGAAAATATTCTTGTTTTTGCTTGTTATACCCAACAGTGTTTAAAACACACTCAAACAAATCTGATAAGACTTAATGGTAGTTAAGTCATGTTTATTTATGTTGGAATTTTGAAATTACAGATTGTGTCAAAGCAACTGTACAGTATTAAATAGGAAAATAGTGAGTCAATAATGCTAAAAATGCAATAGTAAACACTCATTTTTCAGTTAAAGGCAGACATCATTTTATTCAGTGATGTCATCATTCAGCTCCAGCTCAGTTTAAATAGTATCTGTGCTATCATTTGCAATAAAGTCAAAGATATTGCGTGTAAATGAAGTGTCCCCCAACTAAGCAAGCCGGAAGGGACCGCAGCAAGGAAACCAAAACTCCATCAGTGATAGAATGGAAGAAAAACACATGGGATGAAACCAGGCCTCAGTCGGGGGTCTGGTCTGGATCCGTACTGGATCACGGGTGACTGCAGTGACCTCTGATCTGGGTACGACTGGATCTGGGGCTGAACAAACCAGTGACCCTCGGAATAAGAGAGAAACAGACTAGGCTCATAAGCATAGATGCCCATTCATGTTCTAACGTGCTAACAAGTAATCGGTGTTATGGGAAGTGTTCCCGGTTCCGGTTTACCTCATTAATGCGCCTAAAAAACCTTTAATGGATTTTGGATATTAGAAGTGTTATTTAGTATGTACTATGTGTAAGCCAGGTTAAAGAGATGGGTCTTTAAATCTAAGATTTACACTGACAGAGTGTGTCTGCACTCCCCGAACCAATGTTAGGTAGTTGATTCCAAAATATTAGGCGCTAAAGTAAGGAAAAAGGATCTGCCGCATGCAGTTGATTTTTGATATTTTTTTATATCAACTATGGATTCCGTGTATTCAAATTGGTATGCTCTTTGCCAGGCCACGAAGAAATATAGAGCTGAGTATCTAATTCAAGCATAAACATGAAAGCTAATAACACAGTGTTTCTGATGGTATCTCCCAAGGGTAACATGTTAAAGCGTGAAAGAGTAACGGCCCCTAGTATGCTCTGAGCCTTGAGGTACTCCCTACTGCACTTGTGAAATCGATATAATACCTCTTCATTCACTGCTACGAATTGATGGCGGTCATATAAGTCCGATTTAAACCATGCTAATGCACTTCCATTAATGCCAACAAAAGTGTTTCTAGTTTCTCCATGCAAAGAATGTTGCTGCTCATGTTTTAGGGTGCGAGTGGTGCTTATTATACCACGGTTGTAGGGACTGTTTTCCTTAATCTTTCCTTAAGTGTAAAAGGTGCAACTGTATCTAAAATATACAATATGAGTAAATAAAGGTGAATAGACCCAAAGTACACACTTTAGAGAAGCTGAAGAAGCATGCCCTGTTTTAAGTCATTTCAGAGTAAGGGCTTTAGTATAATCAGCAGCACTGGATTAAGTTTTAGGTTTATTATCAGTAGACCTGCAGTCTCGCACAGACTAATGACTGCAGAGACTTTCACAGATCAGACACACAGCACTCAGTTCATGAGGACCAGTTCTGAAATGTGTGAATGCTGAACACCACATCAGTAGGAGATGATGTAGTCATGCAATAGGTAATCGTCACTGTCTACACTTGCCGGGTTGAATCCCCGAGGCTGGACAACATTATGGGGTGAAAGAATGTGAAGATTTTCTCTGTGGAAGCTGTTAGTCTGGGACTGAGGCAAAGAGATGTCTGGATAAAGCACTAAGCCATCAACATGTGTAAGTGAAGGGCAGAGCCCGGAGGAGCTTCTCTGAATCCTACAGGAGCCTTTCAGAGTGTAAAGATGGAGCAAAACACCCCTGCTCCACATTCAAACGCTCAGTAGATTGAGCATGTGTGCGACCACTAAATGCCTCTGATCATGTTCTCAACACACACATACCTGCAAAACCTCGATCTCTGGAAGGAGTTTAGGAAAGAAGCATTGGACATGAGCACACCTCCCCTCATGTATGCAGCTGTTGAAAAACAGTGACTTTGTCGATCTGCTGGAATATTGAATATGGATCAGGTATATGTTCAACCAATGTCCTGAAAAAAAAAAAAAAAACTCTAATCTAAAGATCTCCCAAAACTGCCAGCATTCATCATTCAGTGTTTTTAAACAACTAGAATCCTAGTGTGAGGGCCCCTATGAAACTCAGTTTTATTTTTTCCTTCAAAATTCTGGTTTATTTTTTTTCCAAATTCCATTTATTCCATTTTAATTTTTTTCTGGATTCTGTTTTGTTTCCATTTTTTTTTCTTGACTCCATATTTATATAGTTAAATTAAATTGTATTAATCAAAAAGCATGTCTAATTAATTAACATTATGAAACTTATACCACTTTCACACCAATTAAATTTTATTTATCAAAAGCACGTCTGATGAATTCAAATGATGAAACTTGTACAATTCGACATTATTTAATTTTATTTTCTTTATTGTACAACCCAAATTCTGTGTTGTGGCATAACCTATTTGAAATGCATTAAAACAACTTAATTTATTCATTTTTTTTTTAGTTTTCTTAAAGTAGCCTTATGATTCCTTTATTCCCTCAGAAATTCTGTGTTATGTATTTTAATAGTTCTGGTTATAACAGATGAAGGCATCAAATACAATTTACATTTTATATTTTTAATAATTGACAATTTAAGCGCATATACTATATTATTTCGGGGCAAAACAAGGGGGAATTTATTATGTAAGTAAAACATTGGAAGAAAGGTCTTTGTCAGATTATTTCCTTTAAAAATAATGTTTTATACTTAATTTGTAGTAGTAGCGTCTTTAGTAGGCTTATACTTTTCCATCACTGCAATAGTGACTAGAAAAGCAGTTGTCTTCAAATCAAACCGGACTTGTTATTTGACGGGTTGCCGGCAGTAATACCTTTTCCAGTTCTGAGTATGGTTATGACGTTGTTTAAACAACTCAATCAAAACCGTGTAAGTGAAGGTGTACCTCTCAGGAGAAGTGCTGGAGAGAAGATGGTTCTCAATGGTAGTTGTACGGTCCTCATTTATGTTGATACATCAGCCACTCTAAATCACCTGTGCTGAGCGTCCACCGGCGGCCCCGCATTCAGTGTGTGCCCTAAGAGAAAGGCAGAACAGTGAATGCAGCTTCATATTTAAAGCGACTTTTTGCCCGCTTAAAAGTCGCAGAATGTTACTAATTCTCATCCTTTGTTGATTAAAGTGTTTTTGACCTACTTTTGATTAATAAGGCATTACAAATTTGGACAAATGCCATATTACATTCCATGTTAAGTATTGTGAATTCCATTTTTATGACTGGATTCCGACGATTCTGTCCGTCTTTTATGGCAAATCACGGAAAGCATAGGGCCTCTCACTAGTGAATGACTTGGCAAATTACAGGACCCATGTTTCAATCTTCCGTTTTTGTGTGTCTAAATTATAGAAAAAGTGTTTTGATATGCTCACTTACGTGCTCCTTCTGAAGAAAAATGGTTATACCTAGGATAGCAAGTTCTGACCCCTCAAAGGAGGTACAGCTTTTTCACAATTTGGCTCCCACACTCCGGGACTAGCATTCCTGATCACGTTTCGGCGGTTCACGACAACACTGCTCTATGTTTAAAGTTTAGTATTAAAAACCCACCTCTTCTGGCCAAGGCATCAAAGAATATTGCATCTGCATAATTCTTTGGACTCGTGCAGTTAATAGTGCGACAAAAAGTTTTGGCGCTTAATATTCTTTAGCTTGGGTTAAGCAGCGAATTAATTTGACTTGGCTGGAACAGCAGCTACGTAAATTCGTGTTCTCTATTTGTTTATGTATGTTTCTGACTGGATGGTACAGCCCGTTGCGTATTACTAGGATTTACACACAGCTCCAGTCGGTGGGACCAAGAACCCCAAAGCCCCCTCGGGGGGTGAGAGAAATAGAGAGATGCAGCCCACTCAAGAGGACCTCATATGATGCGCCCCTGGGCCAACATACACGAATTACACCAACATTTTGTGTCTACAAGTTTAATCACAGCATTGTAACAAATGCGGTGTTAAATAGTAGTGTCACTCGCTAATTTGGATTAAAAATGTTTAACCGTAACTGCGCGAATCGCATGATTGTTCTTACTGAACATTTCTGCATTAGGCTTAAAGGACGATACTCACAGCAACAGGGTTAAACGAGAGGACATCCTCCAGGATAGGGAAAGCTACTATTAAATAACTTGAATTTTCTGTAAAAGCTGCTTTACAACATTTTATATTGGTGAAATTGTGAAAATGGCGCTAACAAATAAACTTGAATTGACTTGAACTTGAACTAAGTGCGTTCGTCTCCTCTCACCCCCACACAAGCGGTGTGCCTGCACAGCGCTCCCTGCTGCTGACACATCACAGACGGACCCATGCGCCCGTGGTGAAAGCTGCCGTCCTGCTCATAGGGGTTCATCCCGCGCGGCGGTGCGGCTCAGTGTGAAGATATGACTTTCTGCTGCGGCTTTTTTTAACTCCTGTGGCCTGTATTTAATAGGACAACGCATGTGAATTTTTATCCAGTGCAACAACACGCTATCAGTCAAAGTCACCCCTTAGGAGACCGAGAAGCTGTAAGGTGACAAAGCAGGAATGATCGATGTGATTCAGAGCCTGAGCACCTGATTAATAAAATAAACCATAAAAAAAAATTATACCACTATGATGATAAAAAAATTAACCCTCACTGGGACTTGACTGTTACTGGCTGCATGGATAAACAATCATTCGTAAAAGCATTATGTAAAATTAATTCCATATTTTAAAACTGTTTTCAAAAGTGTCATCTGGTCTCATCAAAAGCCAGTTTACAGATGAACCTCTATAACCTGTTATTGTTCACAACATAAAGCGTAAGCGTTTCAGTTATTCCAGAATGGGATCTGTTATCCAGTAATAAGTAATGTGTGTAAGTGGGGCCATAATAAATAGAGTGCAACCAGGAAAATGCAGTAAATAAGTAAAAACAAAGTTGGCAGGAGCATCTTGCATGAAAGAGTCCAACAGCTCAGAGAATCAACATGAAAAGTGCTACATTTGTTCTTTATTTTTTTTTTTTTTTTACCCTTGTGACTCTGAAACATTGGTATTGTGCTTTTTTATCATTGCGGATCGTAGAGAAGTATGTCAGATCGAGCTACATAATCAATTCTAATAAGATTAGCAGCAGCATTTATGAAGTATCAGCATGTCATTTTAATATTTGGTGTATATATATATGTATATTTTTAAAAAATGGGCTTTGGGTTCCGGGTCTCCTGTTTCCCGTCTGATGCAGAGATCAAGAATCCGCTCAACTTCACAAAAATATTTGCTGACTGCATTAATCGTTGTCATCTAGATGCCTGAGAAAATCAGATATAGAATCTGAACGTTGTGACCACAAACACCACACACACTTCCTGACGGTTGCCAAGAGTGTTGCGCTCTCAAAAGCGCATGGTCGCAGCAGCTGTCTGTTTTTCTTCCTGAATAATGTGGACACCTGTCTGGTCTTATGGTCCTGTCTGTTGTCAGTAATGAATCAGTGGTACCCTGATGACAACAAGAGAGCAGTAGCAGTAGTTACCCGGAGGAAAACGACTTTAACAGGACATTCCCACTGTGTATCAGCAACAATTACTACTTGTACATCACACAACTGTAGAATGTAAGTGAGTGATTTTTCTTCCCACTTTTCACTTGTGATGGGGAAATTGGCCCTGCTAAAAAAAAGCAGAGGACAACGCCCTGCCAATAAACAGTGAACTGCCTGCACAGCAACATACACACACCAAACACACAACACACGACCCAAAAAAAAAAAAACACAAGGGGAAACACACACCACAAACACACACACACTTACCGACACACACACTGTCGTCCTCTGAGTGTAATGAACATGAGATATCGACAGTTCTGAAGATCGGTTGCAGTTCGCCCGCAGACAGGTACATCCGATGTAGTTTGAACATCATCAATAGCACTTGATCAATACAAACATGCTGATAGACTATGAAAGCTAACACAAACGAGAAAATGATGATATCCAGTCTAAACATTCTCAGAACCTCTCAGGGAGAAGGAATGTTCTCAAAACAAGCAACAACAACTTTCAATTCATCAGGTTATCTGCTAATTTTCTTTTGTCCAAAACATTAACACAAAAAAAAACATGAACCTGTTACATCTGAAACATTTCAGTTGGAGATGTTTCATCTAACTATTTAAAAAATGTGTTACAATGCCTACCTGTTAGGGTTGGTGAGCCTAGTAACAAAGTAAAGGACCCACAAAGATACAATCACAATTAATTGTAAGGAAACAAAAAACTTGGAGAACAGGTGCCCCGAAATCAACTCATAACTTTCGCCGAGAAAGAAGACTGTTTTTCTTTTGAAAGTGAAAAGTATAAAAACAAATCACCAGCAAACTAACCACAACAGAGCTCGTGAACTTCAATAACGGTAGAAAAAGGAGAGACATAGTCACTTCAGGGGAGGGCTCAGGCCAAATAACAAATAACGTAAGAACACTTAACTCCCGACACAAAAATCTCACTAAATCTTGATGAGATTAAATTACCTTACAAATACTGTTACTTCTAACATGTCCAACAAACATGGCACCCTCCCCTCTACAGTCCCCTATAATATGGAACATTACCATATTAACCCATAATTTACCTTCATGTTCACCAAAACCATAAGAAAAAAAAAAAGAAACCTGAGAACTCGCATTGTGGAGCTCTAAGAGAGGCATTTCAGAACACCATGTTTTTCTCATAATAAGAAGATTTGCAATGCGGCGTTCTTAGAACCGCTGGGAGAGACTCTTAAAGTCAGACCACAGCTTTCAGTAAAAAATAAAATATAACGCAAAAAAACAAAAAAAAAGAAACTCTCTTTTTAAATCTGGAGCTTGTCAGAGATATCGAATCCAAAAGCCCTGCTTTAATCACATCTTATTGGCTCAGGTTTTTCGTTTTTTTTTTTTTTTTTTTTTTGTTTTTGTGTTACGTACTAAAAAAATTCAGGAAATTTATTTGTTTGCTTGAGCCGCTAGACATTTCTATCATCCATGGCAAAGTTAGGTAACGGTGGGCTTGGGTCTGATTTGACCAATGCCCAATAGGAGTTGGTGCCCCTTTACGCATCAAACATAAAGAAAAAAATAAATAGTCGACCCTGACATATATACATTCTAATATACTCTCTTTGATATTATCAAAACCTGTTTTTGCAAATCAAAGCATGAGGCAGTAAAAAAGAGCACCGTGTGGATTTCACTGAGAGTTCAGTTGATTAATTCTGCGCAGGTCTCTGCAGGCAGACTGGTAAATTGGCGAGTGAGAAAAGTTATTATTCATCTTGTGAGTTTTTTCTGTCTGTAACCCCCACTCTCAACACTGCCGAAACCCCTGCAAATGAAGCTCTGTCCGTGTTACAACCGTAAATAAAGTATTAACAAAATCACAGGTGAATAATATCCATCGCAAGTGAAGCGAGAGCTTCACCTTAATTATCGCACAGACAAAGTTATGCTCCTCTAACAAATGCGCCTCTTTTTTTTTTTTTCTTCTTTCTTTTACATATTTATTTTTTTCCTTCAGTATTGGCTCTATAGGTCAGCCCGTTTTGGAGATGTTTTATTGGCCATTAATGTACTATGGAACAGTTCGATCAGGCGGTGTCCACAATTTGGAAACTCTTACATACACCACATGATAAACAACCATTGAGTAAAATTGTTTCGCATCATGAAATAAATGCATGAAAAAAGACTTCACAGACATTAATTATAAAATGTAATACGGAGGCAACATGCTAGTCGGATTTGCTCTTAAAATGAAAAAATCCTGATTGTAGCACTAATCAGTTTTTTAATTAAAACAGACGTGGGTTGTGAAGTGAATGTTCAGTCTTTAGTAAATCTGCTCATCATCCACCAGTCCCATCTGAAAGCACATGCAGAGACCTTCATGTGGAGGTTTACTTCGGTGTAGTGTGCATAATCTGACGTGTCTAATTCAGAAATTTTTTTGAAGAGGAATTAAACCAAGTCAAAATTAAATAATTACATAGTCCAATAGTCTAATAATAATAGTCAGCTAAACCAAAACTGGACTGAAAAGTGATAATGATAAGAAGAAGACATATGTGTAATCGAACTGAAATGATGACATAAAGTGTTGGGGTGTGTGTGTGTGTGTGTGGGTGTGGGTGGTGTGTGTGGTGTGTGGTGTGTGTGGTGTGTGTGTGTGTTGTGTGTCTTTGTTTGTATTTCTTCATAGATCTGTCTGGGCTGATTATCTCTTGTTTAAGTGCTTGAATAAATATACAGAAACACATATAATATAATGGATTAATGGTTAAAAGCTTTACAGTCCCCATTTATTGATCCATTTTAAATACAGTACGCTTTCATTTTACTAACAGTATTTCAGTGCTTTAAATGCTGTTAACAGCATAATGGAAGGGCAAAAAAGTTTACTTGTATGCGTTTAAGAGCTTTTAATGAGTTTTGTTTTCTCCCTCTTTAGGACACAAATGCAGCCAACGCACAACAAAATGATATGAACCAATTTTTTATTTTGGCAACTAAAAATATTCTGCATGCTCTTCGGAAGCTCATTTATTAGCCAGCTGCCTTCAGCAGTCGTAAAAATAATACCTGGTCCTTTTTATTGTGACCTCTTGGTGAAAAGCCAGCGTTTGGTCGTGGTAACCGGTGGCCAATCTATGTATGTATTTGATCATGCTAATGCACTCTAATAAACACAATGGCTGGTTTAAGAATTTACACGTCATGGGGTGGGGAAAGAGCGGGAGCTGCTTATTATTAAAAACAAAAAACAAACACCGTAGCCCCGAATTAAGGGAGCTTTTTCTTTAAAAAAGACTGAGTATTGTATTTTAAATAATGATGAAGTTCACATCTACTGAGTGGAATCAGTGTGATTTTGTTTTTCAGACTCTCAAGATAAAAGCTCTGGTTGACGCACCCCCGAACGGCTGTCAGACAGACCGCACCTCGCTTCTTTCTCTCTGTTGTAAAATTCGGCGCACTGCTCAGCGACCCTACATCCCCCAAGAGCCTCCCGGCTGTAATGCACAACATCTTATTGCGCCCTACAACCCTGCTATTTGAAATTAAATATTTAAGACATGTTTCACCTCTTCCATTTCCCACCTCCTGTGACAATATTTTTTTGTTAGTTCGCCAAATGCAAAGTTCCTCATACAGCTACAGATTTTTTTTTTTATATTAGCACATTTTATTTTTTTCACCTTATTAGGTAACCACATTACACTTGTAAAACCAGTGAGCATCGGCTTGCTCACTATATTTCCCTTATTAGTGCTCAATTCATTCAGAACAAATTATTCAGACGTCCCGAAAGTTCAGAAAACGTCCAGGGAGTGGTGTGTGGGCTGGAATGACAAATAACAACCAAAAAAGAGCAGAATCAGCAAAGAAACAGAAGCAGATGCGAGTCAAGAGTGAGAGAAGGATGACTCATGATGAGTGATGTGTACTGAAATGAGTACCAAAAGAGTATTGTGTCCCCTAAAAAATCTCTTCTCTCGGCCTTAGCAGAGGAGCATGAGCATTCAATAACCCTCAGACGACTCGTCTGCGTAAATCTGAATAAAACAAGGGAACGTGCAACGTGAGACAGGCAGATGCAATGCTGGGATAGATAACGACAATGTGACAAATACGTGTTCAGATGTCATGGCTGATTTTTCATTATCACAGGTCAACAGTACAAGACAGAGAGGCAGCTCTCTCCTCTCTCTTGTGATTACACGCCAGCGAGTTCAGCTGTGTCATGTGTCATGTATTTAAACTGATTCATTGGTTTTCACTGTCTCTTTGATCATGCTCTCTTAAACAACATTCTGTTTGGGATCATGAGTTACAACACTGCACCTACATAGCTTACTCTACTATCATCCTCTCTCATATAGAGTATAAGTCAGACTGGTTAACTCGGTTAGGGGTAGAATAAGTTGACATTTCATGTTAATTAGTGCTAATAACTCAGCGGAGACTACAAGGAAGGCGTGCTGAGCGGTAGATATCACAATTTTGTCAATAACAATATGTTATGTTCAGGGCGCCATCTGCATGCCCTAAACAAGCAATCATCCAAACCCTTGATCTAATCGGAACAGGGGCTGTAATTATCTATTATTTTTCCTGATGTTTGCATCTTCTGAATGCTTATAAACTTGCTTTAGTTTTCGGTTTTTTAATTTCGAGCAAATCAACACATTTCAAAGAACTCAATATATAAGTAGTGCGAAAAGGGACCACAGTTTTGTTTTAGTTGGAGACACAAACCCAAAAAAAAAAAAAAAGAAAAAAACAGACGAATAGCCCTATGTCTAATTTAGCTTGAATAACAATGAGAAACTGATTGCAAACCCAAGAGCCAAATTTTCAAATTTCACAACAATTTTCCTGCAACATGGAACTTGAATTTGCTGTGTGAGAACACTCACAGCTGCTATTAGAAAAAAGCTTGTTTCACTAAACTTTTTGCACACAGACAGCACAGCCGTGTCGAAAAAAAAAAACAATTGATAATCCAGATTGATTTTAAATATGTCACTTAAAAACAATCTGTATTCCAATGCTGCTAAATTATAACTGCAACAAGACGGACTTTGAAGACAGATTACGTGACTCAAATATCCGCAAAGAAACTTCATTAAAAAACAGATTCTTTGGAGAGACTGTAACATTGATCGGAGAAAGAAAAAAAAAGGGCACAAAAAAAAAAACAAAAAAAAAAAAAGAATAGATTTATTTGGATCCTGCCGCGTGACAAGCATACGTACCTTCATCAGCCGGATCCGAGTGAGTATACTGCGCTGTAACTGACCAAAATTACATCACTTCATTACCACAGTATTTTTTGCCATCTTGAATCCCATGCTATATATCAAAAAAAATGCCATTTCCCGTTTATCCTCCGTTCTGATGGGAGTTAAGTAATTCAGCAGCACAGGATCAATGGAGTTTAAATTTCCACCCACTAAAGCACACTGGCTAAATCCACAAAATTACGGTCCCAATCTGCTGGTTTCCAGCAATCACGGGGTAATTAATCAGGTTTATTGAAGCACGCAGAGCAAATAACTGTCCGGAACCACTTCACTCACTACAGTTTCTTTTCTCTTTCGTTTCTTGCCTCTTCCAGATATAAAAACAAACAAAATTAACTAACATATATCCACACAGCTGACAATTACCATTTCACATCATTGCTGCACCTCTCAAAAAAAGATGGCAACAAGGCAGCAACTTGTCACAGTCCTGCAGACTAGTGAGGATCACAGAAGCGAGGAGAACCGTCCCACTCAAAGCATACAGGCTTTAATAACATTCCGGGAAACACACGAATCACGGTTTAACATCAACAAATCCAGACACAATGGAGACCAGAAAACGGGCTAAGGACTTCCATAGAGTGCAGATAAAACGAGGGTGCAGAGACCTTTTGAGGGTTACGGATAAACTAATAAAATAAAAAAAAAAATAACCACAAGAATACAGGTGACGACTACTAACGAGAAGCGCTGAGCCCAGATGCCAATTAAGTGACAAACAGTGAACATACAGGGAACATACAGGTGACAATCCAGTGGGGGCGAATAAACCTTTTTCAAAAAGTGCACTTTTGTACCTTATGATAGTTCCATTTATAAGTGTATAATACAATCTTAGTAATCCCACAACTTTTTTTTGTTTTTTTTTCATGAGTTGGTAAATATTTCTATTTCCTCTGGACACTTGGTGACTTATTCAACATGCTTTAAAAAATTTTAAAGAAAAAATTAAAATCATCCTGCTCCATAGAGAACACGGTGGAACCAGTGCATAAATCATCCTCACATGAATGCACTCATAATACACCTTATATACACTAAACATTACACATCGGATCCCTGCACTGTGTGAAGTAATGTCATGCAAAAAAAAAGGTTCCTCCCGGTGTCTGCTCACACAACTGTTATATATTTTCTAATGACATTGACAGCCCTCAGCGCTCGAACATTAAGATACTCTTACTATTCAACGACTACTTCATCATCGTCCGCTTCCGTGGGTCCTCGGGCTGAGCTTTCATGAGTTAACACATGAACTGACCTGCTCTGTCATAAGACAACAGCAGACTGGATCTGCGGGGAGAATCACAACACACCAGCCCTGATCTCACGGCTAACTGTCGGATGAATGATGGGGACGTGTGGGCCGCCCGTTGCCCATCGATTTGTAAAGGGCCCCCACACTTAAGAACAGAATTACATCGCAGAACCCACCGGCCGCGATCAATTACACATTCGCTTTAAAGCAACAGCACCACAAACGTCAAATAATCACGCGGCCTGCTTGTTGTGTAAATTATTTCAAAGCAGCTATAGTGAAAGTAAAATCTCAGAGGGAAGCGGATTTAGAGAGACAGAGGAAGGAAGGGTGCTCAACAGAAACATATAAAATCTCCAAGATTCATGACTAAGTCAGACGGGGACTGTGGTTCCAGTCTGCATGTGTGGGTTTTTACGACTCGGCACTAATATTGAAATTTCGCCTTGCTCAAGTTGGTAATCACTGTTTACCACCTGCTGGCGGTGCAGTTAGTGTCAGCAAGAGATTTTTAGAAAACCTCAAGCACACGTTTTATTCCTCATGGTTTGTTTTCTTACATTTGCACAACCAGGTCTGAGAGCACCGGACAATCTCTTTTATCACTGGAAAAAAGCAACTAATGAGGACTTTAAAAAACATTTTAAACAGAAACTTTATGAAGCATCAATGAATTATTGTTTTCTAGATTTTTGTCCCTAATCACAGTCATTCCCTGTTCCTTTATCCCAAAGAGACCGCAGGGGTCCTGTTTCCTTCGTAATGCCAATTACCCTCCGTTCGCTGGACGTTGAGCTCTACGAGATTGTATTTATACTAGTGAAGGAACAATTGTCTCAGGCATTTAATTACAGTCAAACACGGCATGTACAGTTTTGTCTGATTCCCGTACGCATTAATTTCTGTGAAACAATCAGATTTTATGCAACTGCTTTTTTAGAGATTGATCTTTAATTATATGATGTCATTAAACGGCCAGCCCATCACTGTCTGATCATGCTTTTGAGTATCAATATATCTGTCCTTCCAATACATAACAACACAAGTCATCGCACACAACTTCAACGTTTGTGTTTCCCTGGTGCGTTTACAGTTCAGAGTTTATATAATTCTCTGAAACTAAAAAACATAAGCCTATATAATGCATAATATTTGTATAATTTAAAATAAATAAAATGAGTTATTGCTTGTTCATTTATTGAACTGGAATAACGAAAATGTATATAAATATACCGTATATTCCCTATATATATATATATATATATATACTATTATATATATATATTATACTAATCACAGCACTTTACAAACTTCACATAAAATAAAATGAGAAAGGGAAAAATAAAAATAGAGAGAGGAAAATATGAGGAAAACATGAACCAGATGCTCACAAATAAAACATATCCTTCATTTCTGTCCAGTTAAGCAGAGGCTATTACACCATAAGTAGACTAATCTCTCACGGTTAATCAGGTAGACATAACACAGACTGCAGATAAATCAGAGGAATGGTTCTGTTGCAGTGAAAAACGATCATGAGTTTTTTTCAAAGGAGAGACTGTAAAAAAAAAACCCAGAGGGTTCTCATATTTTACACCTTTAATCCAGCGAGACAAAGCTCGCCGAGACGCGACCAGAGCCTCCACAGCGATGAGCTTTGATGAAATATAGTTCAAGGAGCGTTCACTCACACCATGCCTTTGTCATTTATTAGTAATGGAACACAGGGAGCTTCATAAATAAGCCAGCGTTCTGTCCGTTCCTCAGCTCTGAAGTATTACGCCTCGCTCGGAGTAATAAATGTTATTACCCAGGTGAACGCTGTGATAGAGGCGTGCACTGAATGCTCTGCTTTCGTGGTTCCTCGCTTCATCCCAACCTGCCTTCCTTGAGCAGAGAGCAATGCTGCGTATTAGCCAAATAACACGCCTCGGGTGAATCTCTATCAGTGAGGAACAGGTGTTTGTAAATGAGAAAACTTGAGATGACTTTCTTATTTAGCAAAAAGAGAAACTACGGTTTTAAAGGAAAACATTCTATGATTTTTCTTCATTTAATGCAAGTGAACGGGCTCAAAGTAGACGATTTTTTGACGGTCCAAAATCTATATTTAGGCTGCGAGTGATCCACACGAGCCCAGCTGACAAATAAGGGTCTTTACTAGTGAAACCATCAGGCATTTTCTGAACACAATAACAAATTATACACTTTTTAAGAAAGAGCGCTGCCCAAAAGCTCAATGGCTGTTGCTGTTTATTAGTGTTTGTGTATAATGTGATTAGTCATATTTCAGAACGTATATAAAATAAACACTATAAACATAATAAAATAATAAAAACAATAAACAAAGCCTAGACTATTTTAGTTCCCCTTACACCAGAACAAGTCATTTAAATTTAATGGTATTCAGAATTGAACAATGAAAAAAAGAAGTAACTATAAAATTATCATATAATACAATGTTTTTATTACAAAAACAAACAAACAAAAACACCATTAAGAGCCAATAATAATAAAAAAATATATTTAAAAATGTATAATTAGATTTAAAAACTTTGCTGTGCCAAGTTTGGCAGCAGTATTTTTACAATTAACTGTTGCTCTATTTTTAACTGCAAAAAAATGCTCTTCCAATTTTTTTTTTTTTTTTTTTTTTTTTACAGAAACACATCAGCACACGTGTTTGGAACAACATGAGGGTGAATCTCTATTGACCCTTTAATGCAACGCTGTAGTCAAATAAATGCTGCTTGATACAAAGAAGAAACACGCGGCGGTCATCATCTACTTTACTTTAAAAATCAACAGATTCATTAATCACAAAAACACACATTCACGTCACAAAAGCCAGATAATCCATTCAGCAAAACCAAACACAGCTGCCACTGCCATTACAGTGCAGTATATGTGCAGTATGCAAATCAAGCTGAAACAATTCAAGAGTTTTAAGCACATGCAAACGGCTGGCTGTGTGGCGGCAATGTGCCGAGCGGGAACAACCGCAGAGAAATAAAGAGACGCCATGACCGAGTTACAGAAGACAAAACGGCCCTGACATTACAGCATTCTGCCGCTAATTCTCCTGACTCGTCCTGTCACAAACAAACAAGACGAAGTCCAGCTCCGAGCCACTGTAAAGCATTACAGAAGCTCCTGATCAGAGCTCATTAAACACAATGATACCCGCTGCGCCCGCGCTCACTTCAAGTCAGACAGTCATTATTGCAAATGAATCTTACAAAACAAAATTACATACTATTACAGTTTGTTAATATTATGAAATAGATTTCATTTTCTTTCATTTTGGTTTTCATTTTAATTTTAGATTAAGTTTTCATGGTTTTGTCTTTATTTTTGTTTCTTTTTTTTTGTAACTGGCTACATTGTTTTTATTAGTATATCAGTAGTTTATTGTACTTTTAGTACTCCATAGTTGACCATTTTTATTTATTTTTTTACTAAATGTAAAGAATTTTTGTTCATTTTAGTAATGTGTTTGTTATTTTTGTCATTTTTATTATTTGATTTATTTATTCTCTTTCTGCCACTGTAACTAGGAATTACAGAATTACAGGAAGCTTGGTTCCAAGTCTGGTTCCAACCTTTTCTTAAAAGACCTGAGATGACCGAACACCTGAGAAGAGATGATACAAGCCCCTCAGATGATGCCAACCCTGAAACAATGTTTGTATCGTGAAAAGCGCTATACAAATAAACTTGACTTGAATTAATTATCTTGAAGCTGAATGTAAGACCCTCTAAGACATATAAAAAGCTCCTGTTCACATTTGTTTGCCATCATTCATGGTCTTTAGGTCATATGTGTAAGTGTGTAGTTGAGTTTCTCTGCATTAAAATGATCTAGATTCAAGGTCAAACAGTTTCATCATGAACTGTCACAGTGGAGGTCACAGGGAGTCAAACCCAAACAATCAGTATCAAACAGAGCTTCAGCCAAACCCTGAACTCCGTGGGGACCTGGACAGCAGTAACATCTAACCAAACCAGGCACTCGCTGACCAGACAGGAACAGACTCTTACCTGTCACCTAAACCTACATTTTCAAAAGCAACTCCTTCAGGAGGTTTTGTCAGTCACCTTTATTTATATAGCGCTTTAAACAAAACCGATTGTGTCAAAGCAACCTGAACAACATTAATTAGAAAAACACAGTGTGTCAAATTAATACAAAAAGACCAGTTTTAAAGGCAGAGTTCACTCATTGAATTCAGTGATGCTAATCATGCAGCCCAGTCTAGTTTAAATAGTATCTGTGCAAATAATTTGCAATCAAGTCAGACACTTATCACGGTTTAGATGACAGTGTCACCCAACTAAGCAAGACAGAGGCGCAGCGGTAAGGAAACCAAACTCACATCAGTGATCAGAAATGGGAGGGAAAAAACCCTGGGGAGAAACCAGGCTTAGTTGGGGGGGAAGTTCTCCGCTGACCAGACGAAAACCAGCAGTTCAGTCTCCAGGCTGCAGCAAAGTCAGATTGTGCAGAAGAATCATCTGTTTCCTGTGGTCTTGTCCCGGTGGTCGTCTGAGACAAGGTCTTTACAGGGGATCTGTCTCTGGCGGCTCTCAGTCCTGGTCTCCGCTTGTCTCTTTCAGGCTGTAGAGGTCCTTTCTAGGTGCTGATCCACCATCTGGTCTTGATACAAGACTGGGGATCCGGCGGGGACTGCAGTGACCCTCTGATCTGGATACAGACTGGATCTGGTGGCTACGGTGACCTCCAGAATAAGAGAGAAAACAGACTACATATTAGCTGCGTAGATGCCATTCTTCGAACGATGTAGCACGTACATCGGGTGTTATGGGAAGTGTTCCCCGGTTCCGGTTAACCTAATTAATGCAGCCTAAAAAAATCCTTTAACGGATTTGGATATTAGAAGTGGATTAGTATGTTATGTGTAAGCCAGGTTAAAGAGAGGGTGTCTTAATCTATATTTAAACGGCCAGAGTGGGTCGGCATCGCGGAACACTGTTAGGTAGGTTTTCCAGCGTTTGGCCGGGGCGCTAAATAGGAGAGAAGATCTGCCGCCCGGCTAGTTGACTTTTATGTTCAGGAAATTATCAAAATTTGCCGGAGTTTTGAGAACTCACCGGACCGTAGAAGGACTATAATTGTTACATATATGGGCGCTTTAGGCAGGATTAATTTCTCTCTCTCAACTGAATGTGATTGATAGTAATGTGGATAACAGACTCCGAGGAGAGAAAGAGCTTTATTTTAAAGTTAATCTCAGAGCGGGAAAATGCTGAGGCAAAGATTTTATGATAGGAGTTTTTCTCACCCAAACCACTACAAAACAACAACAAAAAGGTAGCAATTTGATCGAGCATACACAGTAAACCAGACAGCTGTAATGTAAGGATCCTCTTTAATTCCCCAGTGAAGAGGCAGCGTGGCTCTTTGAGAAGACCAGATATCCTGGTAGATTAAGTCTCTATATTTTAAGTTACAATTTGAGCACATCCAGAAAAAATAAAGAATGGCTCGAGCAGCCATGAGGATCCAGAGAGCTCGGGGTGTAGCGAGGAAGACGTCCCTCCTACTTAAGTGGAAAACGTAACGCTCAGGTCAATATCAGCATTATTGAACATGTCACCCGTATGCGACGGACACTTCAGTTGCACTGACACAGATCAAAAAGCCGGGCCATTTTTTTTTATGTGGCCTTAAAGTCACGTTTACTTGAAGACTTCTTTGAGTGTTAATACAGAAGGTGACATTTCGCCTCCATGTCCCGGTCCAAGAATGCCTAACCTGACACTCCTGGCTGGAACTGTCACGATGGAATAATTGGAGCCAATATTCCCATCCGATAGTTTCCCTGGCCCTGAGACATCACAAAGGTCACGCTTTCATTTGACAGTGTGGTTGCCTGAAGCAGAGGCAAGTAGGCGGTGGAAAGCCTCAGGACCTGACTTTGGTTGAAGGTCTCGATCCTGAAGAACGATTCAGGACCGAGCAAACACAGGATCAGATGCAGGTGCTTGCTGCAATCACTTGAGATGACTGGTGTGAACCCGCTGACACTACCAGACACACGACAAAGATGCTTTAATAGTAAGATAATATTTATCATAAATGGTAATGTGACCGTGTAGCATACTACCGGTTTGAACATGTTTCGTAACACGTATAAATGTAAGGTACCAAGCTAGAAACCCACTCCAGTAACCTTGACTTTCCCAGGTAGGGCATGTGAATTAAAAGACACCAATTTATTCTGTGATGCAATTGTTCAGAACAATTATTTTAATAATTACCAACAAAATAAAAAATAAAATTGCAGTTTGCAGGAAGACGTCAAGCATATCCAGCTGGCGGAGCCAGTCGCTTTGCTTAGAAGTTCATTTGTTAAGAAAATAAAACCGCAGCACATGATGAAGCTATTGGTCTGATGCAGGACGAACGTACCCTGTCAAAACCCAGCAGAAAAGGCTGTATTCGAAATTCTCTCATATGAGTCAGATGTCTGTACATGAAGCTGAATACAACACCCAGCAAATTCCCAGAAACCTACTTAACACTCTCTGACTGAGAGGTTCTGCCGTCTCTGAGCGGGGGAGTAGGGAGGGCCCCTTTTTTTTTTCTTTTTTTCCAATTAACCACACGCGTGTTACAACACCCTTACACCCGCCGTTGATTGGTTAATGATAAACAAAGTTTCATTAGGGGTAATACTTAGCTGTAAGGAATTGTGTGCCTCAGAGACAAACCTCGTCAGGCTTGAGAGTAATTAATGGTGGGGTGCAGACGGCAGGACGGACGCAGGAGTCAGCAAGCATAGAAAGTATAGGTAATAATACGTAGAAGTAGAGTAATGGGTAATGGAAAGATGGGAGAATCAAATATATTATTCGAAATTTGGTTACAGAGTTGTGAAGACTAATCGGTGTTTGTATACTGAGGCGAACGAGCCTAAAATGAGCTAATTACGGGCTAATGATATCTTTAACGAGGGAATGAAACAAAGGCTCTGTCCAGAGGAACGGAGTTTAAACAGGCAGGCTGGACTCACTTTCAGGGGAGAGATTTTTCCACAAATAAATTTGATTCAACGCCGGCAGAGTGTAATGCTTATGAAAGAGCTGCATAGCTCCCGCTCCTTATACTGACCTCTTAAAATCAATTAGACCCAACACAGGAGTTTCATTGAGCTGTAGTCTGACTGCAGATGCCATGAACGCAAAGACACATTTGCCAGAAGATTTCTTACAGTGCAGCCCGCCGTTCCCTCAGAGAGACAGTGATTTCCCACAAGCATGAGAGATTATCCTGCTATCTGAAGACAACCGCACACAATCTTAGCTTGGGGAGTCCAAAAGAAAAAACTCGGTTGGATCTGCTGACATGGGACAAGCTACGTGCAGAAGCTCATGTAAAAAACCATCCGGTATTATTTTCGTTTAG